>NC_052512.1:27627910-27667910 GCF_014356525.2 Nilaparvata lugens
TATAAAATGTTCGTAGATCACTATTAAATGGTTGAAACTGATACATCATCTATGAGGTAGACATGATTGCTAAATGTGACAAATTGCTAATACTGTGATCTAGCAATGAACGCTTAGGTAGCAAGCTGACTAACCTAGCAAGACGGATACAGAACAGAATATCTGACTGCACCGTGAATGATGAGAGTGTGATCTTGAAATGCCAGCACACACTAGTGATAATGTCCCGCAAGACCAGAATTACTTCCATGAAATGATGAATCCCAATCAGCAAAATCAACTTGAAACGAAATCAAAACAAGCTCGTTTTGTCAAACGTGAGGGCTTGATTCAAGATTTCATTCGCATGTGTTTAGCTCGAAATGAGTTAAATTCAAGAGTCCGTTTATACATCGTTTAAGCCAGTTTCGAGCTTGAAATGCAGGCTCTAATCGGGCTGGTGCTGCAAGCTAAAAGCAAGGTCGCGTTGCGAGCTCAATTCAGGCCCGAGATGCACGGTCGAATCAGGATTGAGATGCAGTCTTGACTCAGGCTTGAAACGCATGCTGGATGCAATCTCCCCATTCAAGGCCACCTGGCACACCTTTCACGAAATGCAAGCTCGATTCTATTGTGATTCTAGATCAATCTCAGAATCTGATTTAAGCTGGATGTTTAGAGTGAATCAATCCTGATTCAAGGCATACTGCCCTCTTGAAGTAAGCTTCTTTCAGCTTCGAATCATGAATCTGATTCAAGGCCAGTGCAATCCAATTTCAATGCTTAATCCATGCATGGACATCCATACATTCTATATATAGATGAAATCTATAATATATATATATTATACTGAGTATAGAAATAGAGTATTAAGACAATAGTAAGATTGGAGCATTAGTTTGGAAGAATGATTGAATCATGAATAATAAGAATTACAGATTCATTTCAAATTCTGGATGGAATTTGAATTATGATTAAGCATTGATATTGGATTGCACTGGCCTTGAATCAGATTATTAATATATATTTTATATTTTTAATATTATTCAAATTGAAATATTCCTTAAAATTCTCCTGTGAATGGCAAATTACTTATTCATTCTCTCCTGTCAGGGCAGTCTATAAACTGTCTCTGTAGCTGTATTGATTGAGTCGAGATCGACGTCTGCTAACCAATAACAGCTTGCTGACTGTCCTGAGAGGGAGCAGTGAATGAGTCACTCGCCATTCGATGAATTAATTAAATCAAATCTGCTCTAGTTCAAACAGCCCTCTATGCTTGCAACACCTCAAATGGAATACAGTTCATATAGATCTGAGTAACACATCAATATTATTACTTTGAATATCTATTAAAATATTAAATATTATATATTAATATCTATATTAGTTCATTTTCTTTAAAGCTTAGTTCCAGAGTATATCATTATGAGCGAAAAATGTAAATAAGAAAACATTATTTTCAATAAAATGCAATGATTTTTATTAAATATAACAAAAATTGAACTTTTAATTTATAATTAATTAAATATTTTTACTTTGAACTGCTATCATCCTCGATTTGAGCTTCATGAGGCGTAGTCTCTCTGCTCTTGGTCCTGTAATATACGAAATGTACAGTTTAGTAGGATAACTTAATAGGTTATTATGAGTAAAATATGAAATTTCTCGGTAATCAATTCTCAGAATGCTGATTATGTAGCTTATCAACTCATACAGAGTGTCCCAAAAATACATACATCAGTACTACCACAACCACGGTATTCTATTCTTCAAGGTATATTCTGAATCCTCCATAGTTTTCATGTAATCCAGCATTCAATTTTTTTAAAAATAATCACCATATTTATTTAATGGATGAACATTCTCCTTAAAAATTTAGTATGTTATCATGTCTACATTAAAGTTTTAAATTTAAGTTTTCTTTCTGAATCATTGTTCAATGGAAATGTGTATGATGAGTAAAATTCAGAGCTTCCAATTATCAAGAGAATTATGCCTGATTTTGTAAAATCCTATAATAAATTACTGAGATATAGTTATAGTCTCCTAGCTTTGTCTATGTGTCCTCGAAAAAACTTAAGGGCAAGGTACCATATGGTTCTTGGAGTGATATCCATGCCATTTCAAAAATATCATGCAAAAAACTTTTATAAGTTGGAGACTGTTATACATACTGTAACTTTCAGGATAAGTTATTGGTCAAATACTCTACCTTTTGACATACATAAATGAACTTCAACCCCTCATGAGAGGTTGACTTAGGCCTTCATAAGGACATCTCATTTACATTTATGACAGTTTGGCACACTGTCAAACGAGATAAGGGGAGCGTTTCGAGCATCTTTTGAAATTAAATGTAACTGATTACTAAATAAATAATCAGTTTTTCAATGTGTTCCGTTATTCATTGAAAAAGTGTTGTTTTAAGTTTTATTACTTTTTTCAATCCTTTCTATAAAAACTAGAACTAAATCAGCCCCCATTTTTGATAAAAGTATCATAGAACATTTTCATTGATGTCATCATTCTTGTTTTAAAGGCCCCTCATCTCTTTAAAAACTAAAACTTCAATCAGCCGCCATTGTGGATACAAGAATCATAGAACATTCTTATTGATGCCATCTTTCTTGTTTTAAAAACACCTCTACAATGATTAACCACACAATGGGTGTTTACATTTTAAATATTCCAGTTACAACCCCCAAGTACACCCCTTATGAGGGGTTGGAACTCAGTTGTACATTAAAAGGTAGAGTATTCTATCAATAACTTATCCTGGAAGTTACAGTATTATATCTACAATAGTCTCCAAATTATTGAAGGGTTTCCATACATATGACTCACTCTGTATATGTGCATATGTATCGTTGAACTTCAAAGATTGTTGAAAAACTGTGTTTGAAGGAGGTTCCGTCTTTGAATAGCAGTGATTAGATATTGGATGCAAAAAAGCAAACATGTAGAAGAAATTGGAAAAGAGTATTGGGAGCAAGCGGTGAAGTGGACGAAATGATGGATTCTTCTTTGATTCAAGTAACTGATTTGGAATTTTTCCAGATGTATTGGGTCCACTAATTCATGATTATTCCATACTTTTTCATCAATAACAAATAATCAATAATCATGGTTAGGAATGATCCCCTAAATAATTCACGTTGTAATTTCAAACAATAAAAAATTGTTCACTCACCTTCTCAACAACCTTGTTCTGGCTTGTTGGAGCCATTTCGACGCCAACGATCCATATTTCACTTCAATTGCAATGTCCCCAAAAACGTTTGAACAGCAACTGTAACAAAATTGGATAAGAAATAATATAGCAATACATTGATATATACAGTCATAGTGATAGTATAGCAAACAATGGGTTACTAGATCACCTTCTTACATAATAGGTGGCAAATTAAAAATTGCAACAATATTATTGAACTCATGATGAAATATACCTCTTGGAGATTACCAACATCTTTAACTCTCTTAAAATGTAAACAAATGAGTTTTTTTCAAACTTCAACCCATATAATCATAAGTCAGAATTTATTCAAGAGAAACACAGAATCCTATTGATGCAAAAATACTGCAAAATTGTCACAAAAAATTCTAATAAAATAACATTCTCGTATGGTATGAAAATGAAAATATTTTAGCAAAACCTTGATCCCCCGCATCAATGAGCAAGAAGCAGCATAGTTTCAGCCTTACAATAGACCATAAGAATTATTGTTATGCTCTTAATTGTAGAACTAGTTATAGCCTAATAGATAATTTTATGACAAAAAATAGCATTTCAATGCTATAGATAATTTTGATTTAATTTTTTAAATGATCTTGTCTCAAAATTTCAAATTTTAGAATTATTGGTACTTGTTCTAATGTACAGTTTCAATGTTGGATATGTTACAAGAAGTTTGACGAATGAGTGAACTGGCAGAAGTGTGAACCGCGGCTAGAATGTCACCTTTAATCTTAGTGTTGTGATTACCAGAATAGTCCAGTCACTATATATATAGTGCTTGCAATTTAAATTTTAGTTCTGATTTCTTAATATATTGTGCGGATACAGAAGAAAAATCCAGAACCAATATTTTTATGCGAAATTTCCTTTACTAGATACAGAGTGGCCCAAAAACTTGTATTTCCAGTTATTTGTTCAGTTCTCAGCTATTTCCAACATATCCAGTAATCGGACAGAAGAACTCGCTGTAGCCTTTTTCTAAGATTATGAAATTCTGGATAAATGATATTATTCTCAACTATCCAATGAGTACTGAGTTGAATTTTTCAAGAACGAGTAAAATTTTGAGAAGAAATTAATTTTGATGGATTTCAGTTTTTGATCATCAATATCATCCAATTGTTCCCATTCAAATGAGAAATTCGAATTCTCTCTGGTCGTGATTTTGTGCTCCACAATCTGAGATCAGGTAGAGTGCTCTATCTCATATAGATTTGAATGGTAACAATCGGAAGATATTGATAATCAAAAACTAAAATTCAACAAAGTTTATTTTTCCTTAAAATTTTACTCATTTTTGAAAAATTGTAACTCAGTACGGTTCTCTTATTAAAGATAAAGAGTTCCGAGTGATCTAGTTTTTTTCAGAATTTCATCATCTGAAAAAGGCGAGAACGAATTTCTCTGTCAGATTAGGTACCGGATTTGTAGGAAATAGCTGAAAACTGGATAAATAATCAAAAATACAAGGTTTTTGGGCCACTCTGTATCTTTATAGCTCAAGACAATTTATCATGAAAATATTGGTTGGTTCTGAATTTATTTATCCATTTTTGCATACAATCTCAAATAATATAAATATAATTGGGAAACAATAGCAGGCTTTGCCCAAAACTATTTTATTGCCAAATATTGATAGGTAATGGTTAATGTCCCAAAATGTTTTTAAGTTTTTACTGCTGAAAGTTCAAGTTGAAATTTCATTGATGTATCAAAAAATATAGGTATTAAAAATCAGAAATAGAATATAAATTGCTAACAGGCCCCCTTTTTCATGTCTATATTGACTGGACTAATATGGTTGCAACTTTGAGCAAGCTATTGTGAACGCATTACCGTACTGGGAAAAAACATACCTATAATCTTTTTTCTCTAGGGCTACTCTTGAATAATACATGAAAATAGAAATCTAAGAAAAATAGAAATAGTATAATATAGAAATAATATTCTAATATTTTTATTTATAAGAAAAATATGCTAATTTTAAAATGGGTAGCCTACTTGAATTTCTGTTTGTTTTTATTCGTACATAGGTACCTACCTACAGGTATGGTTTGAAAAACAAATATGGCACAAATATGGTTTGAAAATACATCTACTACAGTGCAGTGTAAATATGGCCTAAAACATTAACCTTGCTAACATATAAATTAACATACAATAAAAATAAGTAACATCCATATTTACATAACCAAAAATGTCATATATTCGACTATAAAGGAATACAGTAGCCTACTTACTCAGTATGCATTTCGATATCTCACTCCCATGAAATGGAGTTTTTGTGTTCCCGTTTGATGCACGGCCAGTATATGAGAATTTCATGGCCAGCTCATCAATCATTAATCTTCTCAAGATATTATTGATACATTGGCCAATATTAGCGCTCCCCACTGTCCTCATATGCTTTATCTAAAAAAAATCAAAACAATTTTATTAGTACTGTGTAAAATGATCAGTCATAAATGGTTTGCGAAATGAAGGACATTCATTCCGCAAAAACGTTATTTTTGAGTGGAGCTCAGTTCTGTTTAGCTTATAGTGAGATTATTCTAGGAAAGAAGCTGAAAGAAATCTACGATGTCTCTCAGATGACGCTCCAAAAATGATGCAGTAAAATGCGCGCATGGGGCCCTGCACTCTTAGACTCCCTATGTTCAATACAAATTAACAGAAAATTTCTTAACTATATTCACTATAGGGCCTATCTTTCCTATTAGTTGAAGAGATCCAAACATACAGTTACAGTATTTGACAATTCAATGTTATGTCTTCATGTAATCATGATTTCCACGGTTTGAGTTAATTTTAAAGAATAATGGTCATTGAATTTTCTCAGCATTGAACTTTACACAAGTTCTATCCTTTCAAGATACAAGGTTATTATTAAATATTCAGTTATATTCCTTCCAAAACCTTGCGAATTCTAATGAACATTAAAGTTGAAAATATTTTACCAGTTCTGTTGAATATCCGAACAAATTTTGCATTGGAAATAATCGATTCATGTCATTATAATGTCTCTAAAAGGAAAAAGTTATAAATTTGATAAGAGATCCATTTCTATTGAGAATTGTATCAGTAGATGCATTCCTTATTTGAATTAAAAGTTTAAAATACTCCTCTGAAACACTTTGTATAACAAGGCATGAGCATAATGTACCTAGATTGTAAACCTACATCGTCTTTGACTTTGGTGTAGGCTACCTATTGGATAATACACTAAATGGATAAATAACTAATTGAATGAATGAATCAAGACATACCTTGTCACGTGGTATTTTAGCACCACAAAATATTTTTGAAATGAACTATTGAGCTTTAATGAAATTATAAAATAGGAAGGAAAGATAGCCTAGTCAAAGTACCACTCAAGTAAAATCGAATGTTATTTGTGATGAAGAGTAATTATGGTCTGGCCAGAGAATTCGAACTGTAGCGCCAAAATCCCAGACTGCAATTCTGCCAATAGCAGGCTTGTGTTTGCGCCAGCGCAGACCGTCCAGCTGTTTTGACCTTGTCGATGTCTTTTTTTTCCCAGTCCATCTTGTCTAGTCACCCCGTTGTCTTGTTGCTAGACCGAATTTGTATTTTGTCATGTAATTTCGATCGGAAATTTCTTGTAAATAATTGTTTGAGTGTCGTGTGTGTGAATTATGAATATAACAGCGTAAATAGTGTTGAATTGAATTAATTTGAATCGGATTTGAATTTATAAAGAATCCAGGTTGAGCTTTGTTCGAAACACAGTGTATGACCTGCAAGTTGAACACAGAATCAACGCGAAAAGGCAGCCCGGAAGCGAACCTGTCTTATTCCCAGATTTCATTCCACCCTGAACCTGATCAAAACACCTAATAAAGGCTTCGATGGGCAAGTAGTTGAGATTGGATTAAATCTGGTGAGTTTTTGCTCTTTTTTATTGTTCATTAATGCAGAGTTTAACTGTACAAATAACCTGGCTCAAATTGAAGATCAAATTTTGCCCCTTGTTTGTATTTGATTATTCAAATAGTAAATTACAGTCCTCTGGTAGCTCTAGCCTGAGCTTTGTTCAGAACATTTCTTGTTCCTGCCGAGCCGGAATGAATTTAAATTTGTAATTTGTTGATTAATTCACACACATTGAATTTAAGCAGTTTCGTACTTGTCCAGTGTTGGCATGTTGAGAATGGTCTGATCTATGCTCAACTTAAGTTTGTTGTAGCCTTGTTCTAGAGCAAGGTTTCTTGTCAATTTGTATTTGTCTGAAATTAAATTTATTTCAGTTAAAACTGTAATTTCCTGAAACTAGGCGCATTGTGCTCTTTTTTCGGGAATTTGTTTGTATGTTGGAATTTGTATTGTCCATTTTGTTATACATGTTAGTGAAGGTTAATCACCAGCATGAATTTGTTTGTTCAATTCAACAAGTTATCGTTTGTTTGTGAGTTGTTGGAAGAACATTATCTAATCATATAGTTTTGTCTTCAGCAGTAACTTATCTTGTGAATTGATAATCAAAGTTTAACTTTGATAACTTACTAGTCATGATTCTTCCTTTCATCTAGTTTTGAACTCATTCTTGTTTTATTGTCTGTTGTTTGTATTGTCGGGGCTGAATTGTTTTGTGTATGAGTTCAAGATGGAGGAAAAATTACAGAAACAAATCAGGGTGCATCACGCTAAACTGGAACAATTGTATGCCAGATTGCAAAGAATTTATGAACTGTCTAAAAATGTCTCTGATCCAAAAGTTGCTGAGCAATTTTCAATCTTGTATCCTCGGGTGTCTCAGACCATTTCGGATTATGAAAAGACAGAATTAGTGGTTAATGAGTTGGAACTTGAGTTGAATAAAGATCATGTTGTAGCATTCAACGACTCACACCTAGATCTGTTTCAGTATATTGAAGTAGTGGCTAACACTCTCAAACAGAAAGAGGCGACTGATGTTATTGCTCAATCTTCGGCAGGTACAGCAGCTAGTGCACAGCCGGTCGTGTCTGAGTCAGTACTGCCTAAAATCGACCTTCCGAAATTTGATGGGAACCAGACTCAATGGTCGGTGTTTTATGAACTATTTAAGGCATTGGTACATGACAACAAGAGTTTGAACGATCAGCAGAAGGTCCAATATCTTGTAAGTAGACTTACTGGACAAGCAGCAAATATTTGTCTTCATTTGCCACCATTGGCTAACAATTATCAAATAATTTGGCAGGCATTATTGACCCGCTATAACGATCCACGGGCGCAAGTCGATGCCTATATCAAACAATTTTTTGAATTTTGTCCAATAAAATCAGAATCAAAGGCAGGTTGTATTGCGATTTTGGATGGGTTTTGCAGTTCAATCAATGCAGTGAAGAGATTGCGACTCACTGATTTGTCAGACTCGATATTCCTCTATCATGGCTTGAGATTGCTGGATCCAAGTTCTCGTAGAAATTTTGAATCGGCCGTCCGTGACAAGGCTATGCCAACATATACCGATTATGTCAAATTCATTGAAAAGCAAATTAAGACTCTTCCTTCTGATGAGAAACAGACTGAATCGTTTAATAAATCAAAGATGTTTGTGGTTCAATCTAATGATTCATCTAACAATGCATCTAGTAAAAATCCCAATTGTCTGAAGTGCTCAAAACCGGGTCATCGGTTAGTGGATTGTGCAAGTTTCTTGAAAATGACTCCTTGGGATCGTTATTGTTTGATTAAAGGAAAGTTTTGTTGTTCTCGTTGTCTTGATGTGGATCATTTGAGTAGAGATTGTCGTAGTAAAACTCAGTGTGCTCAATGTCGAGAATCTCATCATTCTTTATTGCACTTTTCCAGATCAAGTTCCAATGAAGGTGTTGCGTCCTCGTCGAACTCCAAGGCAGGTGGCACATCACCTATTAGTTGTTGTTCTACATCCAACGATGTAGAAAATTCGACCGTTGTGTTGTCGACCGTCACTGCACATGTTCGAGATTGTAATGATCAGCTTTGTGATGTTCGTTTCTTGGTTGACACCGGGAATCAGTGTCATTTTGTTACAGCCAAATTGTGTCGGCGTTTGAGACTACCATTCCAGCCCATGAAAACCGTTGTTCGTTGATTTGGTGGTGGTACTAGTGAAGTTCGAGGTCGTACTTGTGTGTCGAATCAGTCGAAGTTCGATCCTACCGTCAAGTTTTCGATGGATGCCACAGTGGTAGATAAAGTCATCGACAAGTTGCCTTCTTGTGAAATCGACAGATCCAAACTTCATCATCTTGAAAATCTCACACTGGCTGACGACAAATTCTACCTTCCTAGTAGAATAGATGGCATCATTGGTGCGGAGTTAGTTCCTCACTTGCTACGTGGGAGTCCTAGTATAGGTGAATCGCACGAATTGATGACTGTCAATAGTGTCTTTGGTCACATTCTGATGGGGAGAGCGCCGATTCTCACTTCAACAAAGAATGTGTCGAATTGTTTTACAGCCATCTGTAGTCCATTCGTTAGTAGTCCATCATTGGATAGTTTTGTGGAATGTTTTTGGGAGTTGGAATCGTGCCCTGCACCAAGCTGTCAACTGAAACCGGAAGAGTTGGAGTGTGAGGTAAATTTTCGGAAGTCTGTACATCGTGTGAATTCTGGTCGTATTGTTGTTGCCTTGTCATTTGCAGAGCCGCCCAGCAACTTGGGAGATCCATATGCTGTCGCCGAACGCAGACTGCTGACTTTGGAGAGACGACTAGAGCTTGACAGCAATACTCGTATTTCATATCATGAAATATTGATCAATTACCTACGTCAGGGTCACATGTCGTTTGTAGCAGATCAGACAGACCGAGGTGGTTACTACATACCACATCACGCCATCGTGAAAGCAAGCAGCACTACCACGCCCATCCGAATTGTATTTGATGCTGGTTCCAGAACATCATCTGGTTTGTCATTGAACCAGGTTATTCATGCTGGTCCCAAATTGCAGACTGACATTTTCGTTTTGTTAGTTAATTTTCGTTCGTTCCCAATCGCACTAACTGCTGACATTAAACAAATGTATCGACAGATATTAGTGGAGGATTCCTGCCGTCGTTATCAGCGTGTATTGTGGAGATTTTAGCCAGAGGATCCGATCGAAATTTATCAGCTCAATTGTGTTGTTTTTGGTGTTTCAAGCTCTCCATATTTGGCACTTCGCACCATCCACCAGCTTGTAGAGGAGGATGGAAATCGTTTTCCAGCAGCCAAGGCAAGAATACCAAGAGACATGTTCATGGACGACTTAGTCACATCTGTCGCCACAGAGTCAGAGGCAGCGGAGCCAGTCCAAGCAGCTGTTTGAGGGAGGAGGTTTCTCGCTCACAAAGTGGACTTCAAATTCACCATCAATGTTGGAGAAATTCTTGGAGGAAGAGAAATCGTTTTCGTACAAGGATTTCGAAGTAGACAATTCCTTGGCTATCTTGGGATTGAATTGGCAACCTAGTACTGATCTGTTTCAGTTTTCAGTCAAGAGTGGTGAGGTTGTCCCTACCAAGCGTTCTATTCTGTCAGTGATGGCTCGTATCTATGATCCACTTGGTCTCTTGTCACCGTTTAGATTATTTCTCAAGTGTCTTGTCCAGAAACTGTGGAAATTAGGAGTGGATTGGGACGAGAAGCCGCCTGAGTCTATCTGCACTCTTTGGGAGAATTGTCAAAAAGAGTTGCCTTCATTGTTGAAATTTGCTGTTCCACATCACGTTGGTTTGTTTCAGAATTCTCACATCAGTTTGATTGGTTTTTGTGATGCATCATTGTCTGGTTATGGTGCAGTTATCTATGTGAAGTCGCAGGAGGAGAGCGAGGAGCCAAGAGTTGTATTATTGTGTTCAAAGTCCAAGGTAGCACCATCTAACGTTGTTTCAATACCTCGTTTGGAGTTGTTGTGCGGCACTCTTGTTGGCAGAACTCATGAATTCAGTAGTCACTATTATTAGTGAACGTTGTCATGTGTCTCGTATTGTCGCACTCTCTGATTCTACAGTCACCTTGTGTTGGATTAATGCTCCATCCGCGAAATGGCAAACTTTTGTTGGTAATCGCGTCGCAAAAATACAGGATTCTTGTATACAGGAGTGGATGCATGTTGCCAGAATTGAAAATCCCGGTGACTGTTTGTCTAGAGGTTTATCACCAGTTGAGCTTGTGAACTTTCCGTTGTGGCTCTCAGGTCCATCATGGATAGCAGAGGACGAATGCGATTGGCCCGTCCGAACTGAAATGGAAGAGATAGTGAATCCACCGGAGGCAAGAAAACCGTCAGTGTTGACAGTCACAAAATCTCCTGATTGTAACAGCAATGCAGTATATTCATTGATTGGTCGTTGTTCGGATTATGGTCGTCTTTTGAGAATTGTAATTCTTGTTCTCAAATTCTTACGAATCTTACCCCAATCAGAAGAATCAGATTTCGATGTTGCTGAGAGGTATCTATGTAAAGTGGTACAGAAGATACATTTTTCATCTGAATTTGTGTAATTAGAGAAGGGAGAAGATTGTTCTATGCGCCTACGTCGCCTGTCTTCATTCATTGATAAAGGTGTGATTCGCGTCGGCGGTCGTTTGTCTCATGCTGGACTTGACTTTGAGACTTGTCATCAGATGATCTTACCAAAATCCGACGCTTTCGTTCGATGTTAATTGATTATCATCACAAGAAGAATTGTCATTCTGGACCTTCGTTATTGTTGTCTTTGATCAGACAGAAATTCTGGATACTGTCTGCTTGCTCTATTATTTGTATTTGTATTTTTAAGTGTAATCATTGTTTCCGTGTTCGACCTAGTAATAATGAAATTATATCCACTCCCAACTCAATAGTTGTGGTGATTGTTGCATTTTTTCTTTTGTGTTGTTTTTTGGTGCTGGTGTTTTGTTCTTTTTGTCATGTCTGGATTTTTCCCTTCCTTGTTTTTTTTTCCAGTTTTGTAACTTGGCTGAAAAATAGTTTTTCAGAGGCGGCGGTATGGTCTGGCCAGAGAATTCGAACTGTAGCGCCAAAATCCCAGACTGCAGTTCTGCCAATAGCAGGCTTGTGTTTGCACCAGCGCAGACCGTCCAGCTGTTTTGACCTTGTCAATGTCTTTTTTTCCCAGTCCATCTTGTCTAGTCACCCCATTGTATTGTTGCTAGACCGAATTTGTATTTTGTCATGTAATTTCGATCAGAAATTTCTTGTAAATAATTGTTTGAGTGTCGTGTGTGTGAATTATGAATATAACAGCATAAATAGTGTTGAATTGAATTAATTTGAATCAGATTTGAATTTATAAAGAATCCAGTTTGAGCTTTGTTCGAAACACAGTGTATGACCTGCAAGTTGAACACAGAATCAACGCGAAAAGGCAGCCCGGAAGCGAACCTGTCTTATTCCCAGATTTCATCCCACCCTGAACCTGATCAAAACACCTAATAAAGGCTTCGATGGGAAAGTAGTCAAGATTGGATTAAATCTGGTGAGTTTTTGCTATTTTTAATTGTTCATTAATGCAGAGTTTGAATGTACAAATAACCTGGCTCAAATTGAAGATCAAATTTTGCCCCTTGTTTGTATTTGATTATTTAAATAGTAAATTACAGTCCTCTGGTAGCTCTAGCCTGAGCTTTCTTCAGAACAAATCATATTATCTAAAGCGATAAGAGAACCAAGCAAAGTTGTAATTCAATAATAATAATTCATTGGCAGGAATAAAAATTATAAAGCGGCTTATATATTATTGGCAGATCATAAAAATAAAAGTTTGCATGTACATTTGAGGTTAGAATTCTTTGTTTTTGTTCTAAATGAATCAATCAATCTAGGATCAATTGACAGTTCTTTGAATCGATACCTAAAGAATCAGCTGATTGCTCGACCAACCAGTATGAATTTAATTATAAGTCTTACTCACAAAATATATATTATATACATTAGGGAAGGTTTATGTAAATTGATAAGGACAACTATCATTGTTACACGATTTTTTATTGCAATCTGAAAAAGTATGAAAACCAAGAGTACCCAAAACTCACATAAAAAAAATTATATGTATATCATTTTATAGCATCATGTATCGAGATTTAATCATTAAAATACTTTTAGTCTATCATTTAATTTATTTATGTAACAAATTTTCATTTATCTTTGTATAAAAAAGTTGGAGAAACCCTGAATCTGAAGTAACCAATTGCATTGAGTCTTACTAAGATTAGAAAACCAATCAGATGGAAGCTGATAAATCGTTCAAGGAAGAGATGAAATTTTTCTGAAAATCATTCCTCTCTGGCTTGTGATCCCAATCTGTGAAGACGCACATGGAGATTAGGGTTCTTTCTTCCTATTAAATTTTAAAATCATCAAGCCAATCCCTTTTTAAATGTAAAATATTTGTAATTATTGTTTGATTATTTGTGAACTCAGTGTTGCTAAAGAGTTCTTAATAGTAATCTGTTCCCATGAATATATTTCCAATACTGAAAGAAATTTATAAGAAATCTGGACCACCCACGAGCCCAGCAGAGATGAAAAGGACCTGCATAATTAATTTTTGGGAATAATCAATTCACTCTACAAGATCTTCAAGAACATCATTACTGTGAGTGTTAGTTCTAATGAGCTCATTAGCCGGCCTTTAATAGTGAATTGGGGAATTGATCAAAGCGCTATATAAATTAATTCAAGTTTAAGAAATTCGCAACGTGTTGATTGCTATCATATAGTCTATGAGAACGTTTTATGAATTTACTTGATTTATGTAGGAAGCTTACTTCCATGCATGGCACAAACTCATAAAACCCTGAGATTATTGAATTGTCATTTTTATTGATTATTATTTGCTCATTGATCAAAATATGTCATGTTAAATCTACAGATGGAACAGGTTTTAAGTTGTAGAATTCTGAATTGACTTGAAGTCCATGTATCAGTATCAAATACAAATTTCTAATTTTTAAAGCTCACATCTTTGAATGCTAATAAACCTTGTGATAATTGTTAAACTATTGAAGAATTTATATATATATTGGAATTATAAATATAAGGAATTTTTATATATTATATTATTTTATTGGAGTATATTTTATGATTTATGTCAGCATACAGAATCTTAGAAGTTTTTTATTATATCCTAACTCATCTAGTGATATACAGTTTGAGCTGTCTTGGTACCAAGAAATAATCGTCAGCAGCATATAAAATCAGTGAATCAATTAATATTGATCTTATTCAGAGCATTTATTACTTATCATCCTTTGATGATAGAAATACTATTCAGCCAGAAAGGTCTTACTGAAAATTATATTAATAAGCCTACAGTATATCATATAAGGATCCAGAAAACTTCAAGAACTGGCGTTGTAAGTTCCAAGGAATTTTAGAAGGGTAGGTTGGTGAATACCTGTATTCATGATAAGCGTTTTAAAAATCAACTAGAAAGATCATAGTTGGTTTTCATTATTCTCGATTGAATATATGGTTACTGATAATCAGTCACCAATTATCTTTTTGACTTCCTTATTGGTATTCTTCAAGAACTTCACGGAAGCAGCAGTAAGAATTATTGATCACCAGTCATTGAACCCTGTGGTGATTAATTATATTTGGAAAATTCATGCGTCTACCACTGAGCTAGAGCTGCAGTCTGAACCCAGCATATTTGCGAGCCGGACAGCCTTAACTTTTTTGACAATTTATTTGCAAAATGGGGATTTTAGCAACCACTCTTATAAATATCAAAAATACAGCACCACACATGAATGGTTGGCAATCCACACCATTACATAATATCACTCAACATGTGAGGCAAAGATTTACAACTTTACACAATGGCTTCACAAAGTGGGACTCTATCACAAGAGGCAACCCCCCAGGAAGCACGACTTTACACAATGGCACCACAAACGTGAGGCATGATGGAAAGCTTACCTATTCAACCTTACTATTAATGCTAATTAGAATTATTAATAAAACTGAAAGCTGCAAGAAGTATAATCTGAAGTTGATTCAAGAAGATATATCTGATGATCTATTGTAAGTTTCTGGCTAAAATGATTGAGTTGCTCATCAAGTTGAAATTTTTCAAGCTGCATAAATACAGACAAACTGTATCACAAGAGTTTGATAACATAATTCCTAATAATAGAGAAAATTGGATGAGAATTTCCATAAAATTCATAGCAAAATTTTGATCTTGATCTTTGAATCTAAATATTGTATGCTGACCAGGGTTATAGGTTATTTCAAATATAAGAATATTATTGATATTAAGGAAGATAAGACTCTGCCTAAAATTTTAAGAGCTATATTGGTAGTAATTTTCTCCATGTTTACTATCATACCTGGATCACTTGGATGATCTTCGTGTAACATATATACATGACACTTAAAACTATCAACACCACACAATTTATCCAAAATAGGCACTGTCAGTACGTCCATTTCAATATTCCTGCAATTTGGTAGTACACTTGGCAACTTATTAGGAGTATTCCATATGTATCGTCACCATGAACCAGTCTCCAGCAAACTCGCAAATTTCCTACTTCAGCGACCATCCCCAAAACCCTACAACCATGACACCGGCCGATCACCAACCCCGGGACAATATAGCAGAGACTCCATGGGAGAGAGAAGGAGGCAGCATATGCTCCATCAATTTCGACCCACAAAACCTGGCACAATTGTCTTCTACTGGGATTGATAATGCTGTCGATGCAATAAATACTGATGAGAGTCCAGCTGGTGGAGATAAAGGAGTGAGGGCGTCCAACCTGGTGCTGACATCTCTGCAGACTGCTCCAAGCGCCGCCGAGGGAACAGAGAAGGCCTCCACCCAATCGCCGCCCGATGTGACCAGTCAACCGCCATCTGCCACCACCAACCTAGAAAAGCGCAACACCACGTTAGACTCCTCAGTCAGTTATGCTACCAATCTCATGGCAAATGATTCCATAAATGAATTCAAACTCATGCTCAGCCAAGCCTTAGAGGGGCAGACTAAAAAAATACAAGAAGATATACAAGCAAACCAGGATAAAAGGACAGAAAATATCAAAGCTGTACAAGAGGATATCAAAACGGTCAGACAGGATGTCAAAACTATTGATGAAAAATTTTCTAGCTTCAAAGAGGAAGTGAAAAGTCTGATAGATATTGAAGTGGGCATGCAATCTACAATCATAAAAGAGTTGGAAACCCATATAGATGAAGTCACCTGTCAGGTAAATGAGCGGTTGGATGAGGTACCCAGGGAAGTAGGAAAACAGGTGGACATATTAGGCGAAGAGCTAGGTACCACTATCATGGGAACTATGATGGAAGAAGTATTAGGAAATAACTGTGAAGTAGAGTCAAAGAAAGAAGAAGATAATAAGAAAATAGTAAAGATAGTCAGAGAACAGGGTAACATGCAGATATGTATAGCAAGCTTAACGGACGAGGGGACTAAATCAAGAGAGAGATATGGCATGTTGGATAATACCATAGGCGGACAACAGTTAAAGCTAACCGAATTGTATGACAAAGTGAATGAGAATAGGAAAACAATGAATGATAAATGGACCGCAAATGAAGAATGAGTCTCCAGAATAGAGACACACATGGAAAGTATCCCAGTCAGTCGAACGCATTATATGCCGACTGAATCAGTAAATGGCACTCAACTTTTCCAAAATCTTGGAAAATTTGATAACTTTTACCGTCACATGCAACCCAGACCATTTGTGGATCAAATAAGAGCCATTCAAGAGTTGATACCCACCTCTTGGTTAGTGTGGCGTTTCGAATTGTCCAGTTCATTACTCGGCGAGCCGCTGATGTTTTTCCAGAGCAGGGTGCGAGACATTAGTAGCCTAGAGGATTTCCTCTCCCAGTTCCTGCAGCAATATTGGAGCGAACGTAAACAGATGGACGCGCTATCAGAGATTATATCATGCACATATGATAATAGAGGTGAACATTCTTATACTGAATTTGTAGCTAACATAATGTATGGGAACTCTCAACTGGATGAATCTTTAGCTGACTCATCACTAGCTAATATACTATTCAAAAAGCTTCCCTTCTGTGTTCGCATGACACTGGCAGTACCTATCTTCCATTTCCAGTTGTCAAGAACTGATAGAACCTTCACATTGTATCCAATCCGTTACTTCTGAATCAAGTCATGTAAACGATCATGCAAGAAATCCCAATCATTCTCTTCAGCATAATAGCAACCATTTCAGAGGAAATTATAATGATGAGAATCAAATGTCAAATGCCGGAGCAAACGCTTGATATACAAAATACACTGAAAATAATTACAGAGGTCAATCATTTGAAAATGATTCCAGAAATAAATCCCAATATTACAATTGTATACAACAGGATAAAGGAGCATATTATGATGGCAGAGATTGCTTAAATGGGAATAATTATAAACATGATTGAGGACACAAGATTCAAGGTGAAACACATCAAAATCATAGCAGAACAAACACCTCTTACACAGTGGACACATCATATACAGTAGCGTGCACAACAAAAACAACCCAAAATCAACATACAAATAACCCACCACCAAATAAAAAAGTCAAAAATGCATCAAATTCAGTCTGTAAAAAGCAACCTATACTAAGTCTGCTATTCCCCCCCCCCCCCCGAAGATCTACCACTAGCAACCAATCTACTACTGAAAACTACATGCAGCATCAACACAGAAATAATTAGAGAATTGCCAATAACCAAATCTGAAAATGACATACCGCTTCCATGCACTGAACCTGTGCACCAGCATGCAGCACCCCCACAGCATACCCGTTTTGAGCAGTCGCCGCCCAAACATTGTTGGATCTACCTGCGGCACACTAAGTTCAAGGAGCAAACCGCCACCAAGGCAAGCAGAAAATGTGACCAGCAGGACGATGTCAGAGTGGAACATGGAACCCAGCACAGGAAGGCCCACCGGAGGAAGCAACAAGAAAGGCCCCGGAAAAGAGGTTATCGTCCTCATGCAAGGTTCAAACACTGCAAGAAATGCATCCAGAAACCAGACAACCATGGGAGGAAGGCAGCATGCAGAGAGGACAACTGGCACCGGAATGTATGGGATAATGAGACCAACATGCACCCGAAGCACACACGGTTCAAGCAAGCAGCTTACCGTAGTGATTGCAGTTATGGAATAAAGAAAAGAAATATGCTTAAAATTAATGGAAATTTAATAACAGATTCAAGACTAGGTTGTGATGATAAAGGAAAAAATTATTATATGAAAGTATTGAAAGATGAATTGTGTGCAATAAAATTGAGAGAAAGAATGAATTGTTTATTGGAAGAAAGAATATCTGGTTACTGTTTACTGAGAGGTTATGTTATGAGCTTAATAAGTATTGTAATGGGCTTCCTGGGGGGTTAACTCTTGTAATGATCTCCACGTTGTTTGAGGTTCACCTCTGCCCGGGAGCAGGAAGGCCAATACAAAGAAAGAGTGGAATGAGTCTGGAGTAATTTGTCTGGGAGGTAGTAATTCTCTCCTTTCAACTCGATTACACCATCTTCATAGAACTCAAAAAATATATAAAGATAATATCCAATCACAAATGATGGAATGTGGTGTAACGTGGCGTTTGCAAATATATCAATAAGCTCAACACTTCCAGCTGACTCCCACAGCCAAGAATATAGTTCCGGGAGACCTTTGCTTGTCTTATAAATTATACCTTGTGAGGTTGCCAAACACGGGATAAAAAAAATTGCTATGAGTTGATAATAAACTGCAAATATAATGCGCACAAAAAATCCACACTTTATACAAAAAATCACAGTCCAATGTGTACAACACATTCAACACTGTGATGATAATTTGAAGAGTTACTATATTTAAAGTTTTTAGCAGGATATTTGATTGAACAAAGTCCAGATATTGAATTGGAGAGATTTGATAATATTTGAAAAATGAATTAATTACTAGCCTTGAGCGACTGAGACTTAGGGGGCTGGCATGGAAAACAAGAAATGAGATTACAATTAATACAAATTTCATGTATTGTCGGAGACTCTCAGTTTCAAATAATTCGTCGTCAGCGCTTTGTTATATTTTATCGATACACTGCACTGTGCATCGGGCCCAAAACAAAATGATGAAATGAAATTACTCACTTGATGTCTTTGGATGGAAATTGACTGGACCTCAGATATGGATTGCTCACGTTGTGGCACAGGCAGAGTGTCGGCGGCTAAGTTCGGTGACATTTTAAATTTTTATATTTCACTTCACTCCTTAATTTATCAAGAAATATATAAGAGGCGGTATTTGGTGCTGATTTACAATAATAATTTTATAACAAACTTTGAACATATAAGTTACATTTTTTTTTCTTTTTGAGGTTAGGTTTTTTGTTTATAAACATGAAATTATTCAAGTGCTGAACGGTTTCCATCGGTGATCATAGACTGGAAACAGCTGATGACGTACCATTAAAAAAAAAAACATAAACAAACTGAAATTTTGGTAGTTCAACTCCAAATAACTTACATATAGTATAAAAATATGAGAAAAATGACTTATCTCCTTTTTCGATGAACAGGGAAACACCATACACAAACACAATTTTATATAAGTCATCAATGCATTAAGGTGTGTAAGAAATCAAGTTTGCATTGGGTAATTTTTTGCTGTTTGACGGTTCTACGGTAGAGTTTTACTGACTTGTTTGACCCATTTGTTTACAAATTGTTGAAAATCGAAATTTATTAAATATATTTGTGGTGTTTATTGTGCATACTGGACAATAACTTGTATAATTTCTGTAGTCAAGATAGTGCCTCACAAATAACCTAGGTGTTGTTGATGAGTTTTTCTGAGAATAGGCTATCTTGTTTTGGACTGCTTCATGTTGTATTTGACTCTTACTTTCCATCAACTTTTTATTGTTATTTTGTCTCCAACGTTGTATATAGACTTGTTTTGATGCCTTGTTGTGATATCTTTTACTCTGGTTGGCTGCTTTCTTCCATTGGTGTTGTACAACAGGACATGTATAAAGGTTATGTTGACTATTTAGGTTAGACAATTCGATCATTACTTTATTTCCATTTTCAAATCTATGTAGCATGTCGGGCCCCAGCACATATACAGAAGTGAGCCGTTTATCCCCGAGGTAACTTAGGTTTGATGTGTGTAAGTCGTCTGTGTTGAGAAAAGTCTCTATTTAACTGGAATCCTGCCCGGTGATTATCGCCAATAGATTCGAACCACACATGACGCCCGATGATGTGAGATGTCTTTGTATACTCGAGATCTTTTTTTATGATTATATGTGACATATCTGAAGCGTATATGTCGCCGGTGTTGTGATAGGCCCCCATATCCTTGAGATCTCGGATGATGATTATTTGTGACAGTTTTAAAACGAACAGGTCACCAGTGTTGTGAGATACCTCCATGTACTCTGGATCTCTTCAAATGAATTGGGTTACAGGAATCAGCTGTTGGTGCAACTAAAGGCTTGATTTTGGTGATAGGGATTTGTAGTCTTGTAGATATATGATTGTTCATTTTTTGAAGATTCACACCTAACCTTACAACATGCGTTTTCTGAGATGGTAGGCTATTTTTTATTGGAGTACACCTGCTATCTGTCGGTGACTGGTTTTGGATCAAACTTTTTTCTCGAACATACATGGTTTCTATTTCTTCATTACTCTCATTCACATTGTCATAGATTACTCTCATTTTCATGTCCAATTGTTGTGTCTCACTAGTCATATTCCTTTCCCAATTTCCATGCACTCTATCACGATCTTCCTTTCGGGTGTTGGTAGCCGTCTTAATCTTCTCCTCTAACTTTTCTGCATCATCATCAACACACTTTCTTGGTTCAGCTTCATTACTCGCCCTCAGTTCATTTGTGTGTGCAGTAAGATTAGCATGAAGCTTTGTCCTAAATCCATCGAATTCTCTTTGAATTTGTATGGGTACATCGTCCAACCGCTGATTTAGGCTGATGCTGGATTCATCTAGTTGCTGGGATAATGCCTGTATCGCTGTGGATTGCTGTTCGAATCTCATATCCAACTTAGCTTCCATGGCATCCATTTTTGTGCCTATTGCCGCAACATCTGAAGTGAGTGATGCGAGATTTGTGGTAAGCTCGGTATGTCTTTGATCGTTTTTAGCAACACTTGAAGCGAGTGATGCGAGATTTGTGGTAAGCTCGGTATGTCTTTGATCGTTTTTAGAAACACTTGAAGCGAGTGATGCAAGATTTGTGGTAAGCTCGGTATGTCTTTGGTCGTTTTTAGCATTGGCAGTTTCCATCTCAGTACCAATAGTGTGCATCCAGTCTCTCACAATATCACATTCCTTCTTCCAGGTAGCAATTATGCTTTCACCAATCATCTGGAACAGTTTGTGCATGTCAGTTGGAGTATCATTCAATATTGCACTTGCTGGTTCTGCCTTGTACTCCTCGGCTGTTTCAGATGAAGCTGGTGTGGATGTTGGTTGGTTGACAGGCTCGGTCTGTGTGGATGATAGTTGCCCCAGGTTATCCTGGTTGAAGCTCGCTGAACAGATGCTGTCCCCTCTCTCTGTGCGTGGTGTGGGGTACTCTCTGGCCTGGTGTGTATGCTCCAAGGTGGCTGGGTTGTACAATGTGTAGGGCCCCCGACATCCACATATGATATATTGGAATTCGCGGGTGAGTGCGACATCTCTAAGCTAAACGGTGGAACAACTGGGCAATGGAATAGGTTGAGATAATAGAATGCTTGTGAGGTGCGATCGCGATGCACGCGTGCGATATGGCGAATCTTGGTAGCGTGTTGTGTGCGTGTGTTGACGGTTGAGTGTTTGTGTTTGTGTATGGTGCTTCGAGGAAGAATACAAATAAGTGCAACAACAAACCACAAAAACAAATAGGGGAACACAATAAATAAAGTAACCAATAATCCTATAACCAGAATACTAAAATAGTTGTAGAATGAAAATATGTAAGTACTATTTTTGAGTTGCATAAGTAATAGACTTAATGAAACTTTACCCTTAAAAATGTTAGATACAACTATGCTTTCTATTCGAGGTTCGACATTGGGGACTCTATCAGCACCAAATATGAATAGGCCAGTCCCCTGAGTCATACACGCTCGAGAAGATGAATATTATAATAGAAAATTTTCTTGAAAATAAAAGGAAACTTTTCTGGACAATTATAATAGAATTTATGATTTCCAGAATGTTTCGGGCGTTTGGCAGACACACAAGGTACAGTGTGTCTACTCTGATCCTTGGAGAGGCACTTACCAACTGTGAGTGTTGACCACAATACCTTGATTTTACATATTTTAATCTGTCAGAGTGTGAGTTTTCACACAGGAGAAAAATAAATTTTTTCTCAGCACCAATATACCTGAAAAGAAAAATAGTAGCTTTTCTCATTCCTTCATCACACTGCTACGATGGGCGCCATCTTGTAATGGGCTTCCTGGGGGGTTACCTCTTGTAATGATCTCCACGTTGTTTGAGGTTCACCTCTGCCCGGGAGCAGGAAGGCCAATACAAAGAAAGAGTGGAATGAGTCCGGAGTAATCGGTCTGGGAGGTAGTAATTCTCTCCTTCAACTCGATTACACCATCTTCATAGAAATCAAAAAATATATAAAGATAATATCCAATCACAAATGATGGAATGTGGTGTAACATGGCGTTTGCGGATATATATCAATAAGCTCAACACTTCCAGCTGACTCCCACAGCCAAGAATATAGTTCCAGGAGACCTTTGCTCGTCGCATAACTATACCTTGTGAGGTTGCCAAACACGGGATAAAATGAATTGCTATCATGTATTGAATTATTTTTCCATAATTATGAATCACCCTGTATATATATAGCACTTAACAGAAAACATTTGAAAGTTTTATAATATAAATATAAACGGGATACACACAACATGGATAGATTAAAAACTTACATTTAAACAAGAATTTTTGGGAGCTGGGCCCCCTTTGTCAATCAACCAGGAAGTGAAGTGGTGCAGATTTGAACAATCAAACATGCAGATTTGAATGTTCAAATCTTCACCACTTCACTTCCTGGTTGATTGACAAGGGGACCCAGCCACAAAAATTCTCTTCTAAATGTAAGTTTTCAAGTGTTTTTAATCTCTCTGTGTCATGTGTATCCTGTTTATATTCATATTATATATATATATATATATATATAATATATATATATATATATATATATATATATATATTCGAACTACCACCTATACAGAGTAGTCAACATAAAATATTGCACAGAAATGAAGAAAACACTGATTCAATTATTACCAACAACATTTATTATACATGAATATGATATGATTATTACAAAAATTTGCATCATAATCTAAATTATTATCTATTGTACATTTCTACACTACAACATTCAAATAGATCAGACAGGCATTGAATTTGAAACACAAAGACAGACACATTCATAAGGTGCTGTTCACCTGTTCTAGTATTTTCTATTCTGTATCATATTCGATTTAACAATATAAAGTGTTCAATGAAGATCATTGAAATAATTCTACTGAGAGTTCTTACTCTTTCAAAAATACACAACAGAACTCTTGAATCAAGTCAAATATTTACTAACCTGAACAAGTATGACCAAAGCTTACTGAGCCTGGGCCAAGACCAAATCTCTCCTAAACTAAGCATTTTTTAATCTGAGATTTTCCTAACCTAAGCTTTTCCTAAAATTAGCTTCACCTAACTTGAGTTTTTCCTATCCTGAGCTTTCACTAACCAAAGCTTTCCCTAACCAAAGCTTTCCCTAACATAAGCTTTACCTAACCTTAGCTTATCCTAACCTTAGCTTCTTCTAACCTAAGCTTTCCCTAACACTTGACTTTTTCCTAACCTAAGCTTATCTTAACCTGAGCTCCTCCCAACCTTCGCTTCTCCTAACCTGAGTTTCTCCTAACCCCAGCTTCTCCTAACCTAAGTTTCACCTAACGTTAGCTTCTCTCATCCTAAGTTTTACCTAACTCAAGCTTTACCTAACCTTAACTTTTCCCAACCAAAGCTTTTCGCAACCTAAGCTTTTCCTAACCTGAGCTTTTCCCAACCTGAGCTTTTCCTAACCTGAGCTTTTCCCAACCTAAGCTTTACCTAACCTTAGATTCTCCTAACCTAAGCTTCTCCTAACCTAAGCTTCTCCTAACCTAAGCTTTCCCCAATTTCAACTTTTCCTAACCAAAGCTTTTCCTAGCCCATTCTTTTCCCAACCTAAGCTTTTCCTAACCTAAGCTTTTCCTAACCTTAGCTTCACCTAACCCAAGTTTCTCCTAACTCAAAGCTTTTCCCCACCTAAGCTTTCACTAACAAAAGCTGTTTCTAACCTAAGCTTTACTCAACCTTAGATTCTCCCAACCTTTACCTAACCTTAACTTTTCCCAACCAAAGCTTTTCGCAACCTAAGCTTTCCTAACCAAAGCTTTTCCCAACCTAAGCTTATTCCTCACCCAAGCTTTTCTCAACCTTAGCTTTTCCTAACCAAAGCTTTTCCTAACCTTAGCTTCTCCTAACCTGAGCTTCTCCTAACCTTATCTTTTCCTAACATAGGCTTTCCCTAACCTTAGATTCTCCCAATCTCAGCTTTTCCTAACCAATTTTTCCCCAACCTAAGCCTTCCCTAACTTGTGCTTTTTTTTAACCTAAGCATTTTGTAAGCAATATTGTGCCTTCACTGAATATGTGAGGGTGGGAAAATGAAAAACAAGAAAAGATCGTACAGGTTTTTGATATTAAAAACAAACAATATATTATTTGTACAAAATTAGAATTATAATTAGAAATAACGAAATAATAATAAACAGATGAATATTTCAAGGGCTACTCGCTTTGCTGCTAGTGAAGTTTCATTTGTTGTGGTTATGAAAAATTATGAAAAAAACAATGACTCAGTAGTCACCTACCTTTATGAAAATGGCTTCCCACTTTGGCATCCACTGGTTGAAACACGACGTTAATTATTAATTAAAAATCAAAAAACTGATCTAATGAAGTGGGTTCAGATCCCTTCCTATTCAATAATACAATTCTCTTTAAACTGCCCGAACTGTGATAGGAAAACTGTATTATAAAACAAGAACAAAATCTATCCCCTTCACCAGAACAGCCGGACTTTACTCACAGTCCTATCGAACAAGCTCACACACCACACAAAAGTAAAATATTGGGTATTAATATATAACTCAGTCAATGCCAGATATGACAAACAATCTTTCTGTCGATGACACAAATTGTTCAAAGACAAAAACACTGTTCATTAAACTTTTCTAAATTAAAACTCTAAAATCCCTGATCAATATGAGATAAATATATGATTCATATATATGTCCCATTTTATGACCAGGTGACAATTTCCTTATCAAAGCTTTCCCCAACCAAAGCTTTCCCTAACCTAAGCTTTTTCTAACCTAATTTTTTCCCAACCCAACAGTTTCCTAACCTAAGTTTCTCCTAACCTAAGCTTTTCCCAACCTAAGATTTTCTCAACCTAAGTGTTTCTAAGCTATGACTCCCTAACCAAATCCTTTCTATGCAAAATCTTTCCAACCTAACCTCCCCTAACCAAAACTCTCCTAACCTAACCTTTTTCAACCCAAACCTTTGTAACCTGAGTTTTTTATTATCCCCAACCCAACAAAGCCCAACTCAAACTAAACAAATGCAGTCCAGACAATCATTGAGCTCCCCTCTAACCAAGCATTTTCCAACCTAATATAACAAAGCCTTACCAGATAAAGAATGAGCAACCCTCAGACTTGCTCAGCCTTCATCACTTAAGGTTTGATAGTCACATCAAACTTTGGTGGGTAGGGTTTCATTAATATTGTTAGATACAGGAGAAAATGTGGTCAGCAGTAATGGTTAGCTTCATTTAAAAATATTCTCAACATTTTTCAGGCAAACAACCGGCACATTTTTGATATTTTCCAGATTTCCTATCAACTTCATCAATAGCATTAAATACAGGAGAAAATGTGGTCAGCAGTAATGGTTAGCTCTTTGATAGAATTAGAATAATTTTTTTTAAATTCTATACATTTGAGTTCTAATTCAAAATGATTTTTTCCCCAAATTGGATTTTTTTTTGAAAAAATTGAAGATAGTGAAAATTATAACTGGAACCGTTTTAAGCATTAGTTAGCCTGTGGTACTTTTCTGTAAGTTGTATAATTCTGAATGATTAAATAAATAAATAAACTTTAATTATTGATACCTAAATGAGACTTCACAAGTTTAGTACCCATTGGGGTTACCAATTTAAAAAAAAAAAGTATTCCAATTATGGGAAAAATGTAGATCGAATTATAATTTAAATATATCAAATTGAAGTTTGTAAAACAATCACAATAAAAAACAATAAAATAAATATTGAACTCTTGAATCATTAATCGAACAAATTGGAATCGAAATCTCTCTTATCGAGCAATTTCAAAAACCGATGACAACTCTATTTAGCATGCTTCAAGTTTGTGACCTTTAGAGAATAGAGCAGCAACTCTATAAGTCTACAACTCTATGGTGCTAGTAAAAACAGGATTATAATAGGATTATTTATAGGTTGAACAAAATTTAAAATTTGCTGTTAATATTAATAACATTAAATTTCATTGATTAGAATTGTTATTCAGTTACCGACACGTATTTTCTCTTCTTCTTTCATTAAAAAAATTGAGTCCCATAATATCTTTAATAATAGTTGATACAAATTATTATAATTTAGAATCGTCCTTTCTTCAAAATAAGGTTAGTTTTGAAACAGCTATTTCTAATATTAAAATTGAATCAAATGGTATAAAAATATGCTAGCGCGCTTGGCAAAATTCTAGCCGACCTGCTCCCCCCGTTATTTCAGTTATTATTGAAGATATCGACCCAATTCTTTTTTTAAACAAAAAAGGATGAAAAAATAAAGCGCGCTAGCCTATTTTTATACAATTTAGTTAGATTTTAATATTAGAAATAGCTGTTTCAAAACTAACCTTATTTTGAAGAATGGACGATTCTAAATATATTATTATCTCAACTATTTTTGAAGGTATCAACTCAATTTTTTTTTTTTGATGAAAGAAGAAGGAAAAATAGGTGTTGCTTCTATGAATTTTATTTTGAAAGACTTTTTAAAACATTAAAAAAACAGTTTGAATTTCTGAAGTGAGACTCAACAATGGATAATGATGTTATGTAAACAATGAAGAATGACAATGAACTGTGATTAATGAAGCCAATAGCACAGCTGACTCATATTTTATGGCCGAATTAAAGATTTCAAAATAAGCGATTGCTCGAATGAATGTTCGCATCAATTCAACTTCTTCGAAAGTGATTGAAGAGGTAACTACAGGCAAGCATGGACATTGGAATACAATATAATTGATTAATCGATGAATTAAATAGAAATTAGATATTATTCTGGGGAGTTTTTCATTAAATTAACATTAACTTTCTAAAGCTGACCCTGAAACAGAACAGAAATTGGTAATTTTTGGTTTATGTGACTAACAATAATTGTATCTCACAATAAATTGTATCTTAACTATTTTTTAAGATATCAATCAATTTTTTTAAATTGAAGAGGAAGAAAAAATAGGTGTCGGTAATATAAATTCTATCCTAAAATACTAATTTAAACATTAAAAAAACAATTGGGTTCTGGTCAATTTATGTCAGGTTCAAGTCATTTATATTTATAGTAATTAAGATGATTGAATAGAACAATTGAACATTGAGATAGGATTCAAGAGTTAAGATAAAGAGATTTTTCAATAGTGGAGACTCTTTGAGTATTGAAAGAACTATAATGTTAAGAACTAGGAGTTGAAGAAGTGGTGGACAATGTACAAACCTTTACTCTTAATCACATTTTCTTATGACAATGATACATTTTAACTGAATGAACTTGTTATATATATATTTGAACTACCGCCTAAACAGAGTAGTCAACATAAAATATTGCACAGAAATGAAGAAAACACTGATTCAATTTATTATCAACAACATTTATTTTACATGAATATGATATGAATATTACAAACATTTGCATTATAATCTAAATTATTATCCATTGTACATTTCTACACTACAACATTCAAAAAGATCAGACAGGCATTGAATTTGAAACACAAAGACAGACACATTCATAAGGCGCTGTTCACCTGTTCTAGTATTTTCTATTCTGTATCGTATTCGACTTAACAATAATATAAAGTGTTCAATAAAGATCATTGAAATAATTCTACTGAGAGTTCTTATTCTTTCAAAAATACACAACAGAACTCTTGAATCAAGTCAAATAATTACTAACCTGAACAAGAATGACCAAAGCTTACTGAGCCTGGGCCAAGAACAGATCTCTCCTAAACTAAACTTTTTCTAATCTGAGATTTTCCTAAAATTAGCTTCACCTAACTAGAGTTTTTCCCAACCTAAGCTTTTCCTAACCTAAGCTTTAACTAACCAAAGCTTTTCCTAACATAAGCTTTACCTAACCTTAGCTTCTCCTAACCTTAGCTTCTTCTAACCTAAGCTTTCCCTAACACTTGACTTTTTCCTGACCTAAGCTTATCCTAACCTTTGCTTCTCCTAACCTAAGTTTTTCCCAACTCAAAGCTTTCCCTAACCTAAAGCTTTTCCTAACCTAAGCTTTCACTAACCAAAGCTTTCCCCAACCCTAGCTTTTCCTAACCTAAGCTTTACCTAACGTTAGCTTCTCCTAACCTAAGTTTTACCTAACCCAAGCTTTACCTAACCTTAACTTTTCCCAACCAAAGCTTTTCCTAACCTGAGCTTTTTCCCAACCTAAGCTTTTCCTAACCTTAGCTTCTCCTTACCTAAGTTTCTCCTAACTCAAAGGATTTCCTCAACTAAGCCTTCACTAACCAAAGCTTTCCCCAACCAAAGCTTTTCTCAACCTAAGCTTTCACAAACCAAAGCTTTTGCTAACTAAAGCTTTTCCTAACCTGAGCTTCCTCTAACCTAATCTTTTCCTAATCAAAGCTTTTCCAACCTAAAGCTTTTCCTAACCTGAGCTTTCACTAACCAAAGCTTCCCCTAACCGAAGCTTTTCCTAACCTAAGCTTTACCTAACCTTAGATTCTCCTAACCTAAGCTTCTCCTAACCTGAGGTTTCCCCAATTTTAACTTTTCCCAACCAAAGCTTTTCCTAACCAAAGCTTTTCCTAACCTAAGCTTTTCCTAACCTAAGCTTTTCCTAACCTACCCAACCTAACCTAACCTAACCTAACCTAAGCTTTTCCTAACCTAACCTAACCTAACCTAAGCTTTCCTAACCTAACCTAACCTAACCTAACCTAACCTAACCTAACCTAACCCAACCAACCTAACGTAACCTAAGCTTTTCCTAACCTAACCTAATCTAACCTAACCTAAGCTTTTCCTAACCTAACCTAACCTAAGCTTTTCCTAACCTAACCTAACCTAACCCAACCTAACCTAACCTAACCTAACCTAAGCTTTTCCTAACCTAACCTAACCTAACCTAACCCAACCTAACCTAACCTAACCTAAGCTTTTCCTAACCTAACCTTACCTAACGTTACCTAACCTAAGCTTTTCCTAACCTAACCTAACCTAACCCAACCTAACCTAACCTAACCTAACCCAACCTAACCTAACCTAAGCTTCTCCTAACCTAACCAAACCTAACCTAACCTAACCTAACCAAACCTAACCTAACCTAACCTAAGCTTTTCCTAACCAAACCTAACCTAACCTAACCCAACCTAACCTAACCTAACCTAAGCTTTTCCTAGCCTAACCTAACCTAACCTAAGCTTTTCCTAACCTAACCTAACCTAACCTAACCTAACCTAACCTAACCCAACCTAACCTAACCTAACCTAAGCTTTTCCTAACCAACCTAACCTAACCTAACCCAACCTAACCTAACCTAACCTAAGCTTTTCCTAACCTAACCTTACCTAACCTTACCTAACCTAAGCTATTCCTAACCTAACCTAACCTAACCTAACCCAACCTAACCTAACCTAACCTAAGCTTTTCCTAACCTAACCTAACCCAACCTAACCTAACCTAACCTAACCTAAGCTTTTCCTAACCTAACCTAACCTAACCCAACCTAACCTAACCTAAGTTTCTCCTAACTTAAAGCTTTTCCTCACCTAAGCTTTCACTAACCAAAGCTTTCCCTAACCTAAGCTTCACTCAACCTTAGATTCTCCCAACCTTAGCTTCTCCTAACCTAAGCTTTCCTAACCAGAGCTTTTCCCAACTTAAGCTTATTCCTCACCCAAGGTTTTCTTAACCTAAGCTTTCCCCAACCAAAGCTTTTCCTTACCTTAGCTTCTCCTAACCTTATCTTTTCCTAACATAGGCTTTCCCTAACCTTAGATTTTTCCAACCTTAGCTTTTCCTCACCAATTTTTCCCCAACCTAAGCTTTCCCTAACTTGTGCTTTTTTTAACCTAAGCATTTCCCAATCGAAGCTTTCCCCAACCAAAGCTTTTCATAACCTAAGCTTTCACAAACCAAAGCTTTTTCTAACCTAATTTTTCCCAACCCAACAGTTTCCTAGCCTAAGTATCTCCTAACCTAAGATTTTCTCAACCTAAGTGTTTCTAAGCTAATGCCTCCTAACCAAATCCTTTCTATGCAAAATCTTTCCAACCTAACCTCCCCTAACCTAACCTTTTTCAACCCAAACCTTTGTAACCTGAGTTTTTTATTATCCCCAACCCAACAAAGCCTAACTCGAACTAACAAATGCAGTCCAGCCCAACCATTGAGCTCCCCTCTAACCAAGCATTTTCCAACCTAATATAACAAAGCCTTACCAGATAAAGACTGAGCAACCCTCAGACTTGCTCAGTCTTCATCACTTAAGGTTTGATAGTCACATCAAACTTTGGTAGGTAGGGTTTCATCAATATCGTTAGATACAGGAGAAAATGTGGTCAGCAGTAATTATGGTTAGCTCCATTTAAAAATATTCTCAACATTTTTCAGGCAAACAACTGGCACATTTTTGATATTTTCCAGATTTCCTATCAACTTCATCAATAGCATTAAATACAGAAGAAAATGTGGTCAGCAGTAATGGTTAGCTCTTTGATGGAATTAGAATTTTTATTCAAATTTGATACATTTGAGTTCTAATTCAAAATGATTTTTTTCCCAAAATTGGATTTTTTTTTTTTTGAAAAAATTGAAGATAGGTAGTGACAATTATAACTGGAACCGTTTTAAGCATAAGTTAGCCTGTGGTACTTTTCTGTAAGTTGTATAATTCTGAATGATTGAATAAATAAATAAACTTTAATTATTAATACCTAAATGAGACTTTACAAATTTAGTACCCATTGGGGTTTCCAATTTTTTCAAAAAAAAGTTTGAATTGGTTTGTTTTTTCAGATTGGTTTCTACAAGGATGCAGGTTTGATGCCTAGTGAGATCGGACTCCCCGATTATGTATTAAGTATTCCAATAATGGGAAAAATGTAGAACAAATTATAATTTAAATATATCAAATTGAAGTTTGTAAAACAATAACAATAAAAAAACAATAAAATAAATATTGAACTCTTGAATCATTAATCGAACAAGTTGAAATCGGAATCTTTCTTATCGAGCAATTTCAAAAACCGATGACAACTCTATTTAGCATGCTTCAAATTTGTGACCTGTAGAGAATAGAGCAGCAACTCTATAACTCTACAACTCTATGGTGCTAGTAAAAACATGATAGTATTATAGGTTGGACAAAATTCAAAATTTGCTGTTAATATTAATAACATTAAATTTCATTGATTAGAATTGTTATTCAGTTACCGACACGTATTTTTTCTTCTTCTTTCATTAAAAAAATTTAGTCCCATAATATCTTTAATAATAGTTGATACAAATCATTATAATTTAGAATCGTCCATTCTATAGAATAAGGTTAGTTTTGAAACAGCTATTTCTAATATTAAAATTAAATCAAATGGTATAAAAATATGCTAGCGCGCTTTATTTTGTCTTCCTCTTTCATTTAAAAAAAAAATTGAGTCGATATCTTCAATAATAACTGAGATAGCAGTGGGAGCAGGCCGGCTAGAGCTTAGCCGCGCGCTTTGTTTCGTCTTCCTCTTTCATTTAAAAAAAAAATTTGAGTCAATATCTTCAATAATAACTGAGATAACAGGGGGAGCACACCGAGCTTAGAGCTTAGCCTTATTTTCTTTTTCTAGTAACATAAAAAAAACTTCATAGAGCACTATAGTAAATGAGTAATAGTGGTTATACAGTCTTTATTTTCTCAGTAGCCTAAATATCGTGGTACCGTAGAACATTAGTAGTTCTTCACTGTTATCAGAGACTTGTGCAGTGTTATTTATTATCATCATTATTTTTCATGAACAATTCAATTCATAAAAAGCATGTCACATATATTGTTTGAAGAAGCGATTCGGGAGTTTTTGTTTGAGGACATTTCTGATTTGAATTGCCCATGGGACTTAGAACTGAAGGACAACGATAATGAACCTATAAGACCAAAATCACCACTTAGAAACTCCGATGCTGTGTACCTTACCAGGTAAGATTTTGCAGAAAATTGCTAATATTTACCATAATCTTGGTATGAAGATTCCATAATCAATACATAAGTTTTATTCAGCTCTCATGATTGTAAGTCATTAGCCTATACTATTTTATATTCAGGCACAGTTTTCCATGTTAGTCAAAGCAATTGCTGGTAGGCTTGTACATGTTATAGGCTAATTGATATTGTGGCTCTAAAATTATCAAATCATGATTTCGCAATAATTGATATAATATTCTTCTCAAAGTGGAAGAACTGATTCTACTAGTCTATTCATAAATTCCATTTTCAGACTTCATAAACCAAAATATTATATCAATTCAGCCCGAATCTGTATGCAACCCAAAAAGGAAAACTCTTCAACTTCAAGATAATGAACTCCTGACATTCCTAGGACTAAATTTCTTTATAGGTTACCATGAACTCCCCTCAAAATGGCAATATTGGAATAATGCACCTGACCTCCATGTATATGTGATTGCAAAGGCAATGGCAAGGGATGGATTCGATAAAATTATCAGTTGTCTACATGTAAATGATAATACAAACCTTCCTCCAAACTGCACAGATAAGCAGTATAAGCTGCGACCAATGATTGAAGCTCTGAATGAGTCTTTCTCGAACAGCTTTGATGAGACAAGAGAATTGAGTGTGGACGAATCTATAATTTTATTCAAAGGGGGGAATGCTATGAAACAGTACTACAACCTAATGAAGTCGATAAAAAGACTATAATGAAAAGAGGTTACAAGCTAAGGTGTGTTGCTGACCAGAAAGGCTATATATTTAATTTTGACATTTATCAGGGGGAAAATGACAAAATGAAAAATGATTTCATCGATTTTGGCTTGGGGGAGAGAGTGGTGTTGAGCCTCACTCGAATGTTCTGGGGATCAAATTGAATAGTTTGTTTCGATAATTATTTTAGCTCAGTGGGATTGTTAGAGAAATTGAAGACAGAACATATTTTAGCATGTGGTACAATCCACCAAAATCGGAAGGGTGTACTAGAAAAAATGACACCTAATAAAGAGTTGAAACGAGGAGATCACGATTACCGAGTCTCAGAGATGGGAATTTCCTTTTTCTAATGACAGGACAACAAGATGATCAATTTCATTCCAAATTATCATGGGACAGAGGTAACAGCGGTGAAGAGGACTCAAAAAGATGATCCAAAGAAAGAAGTGCCTTGCCCAACTGTCATCTCTGATTACAATTAATACATGGGTGGTGTTGATAAAGTTGACAGGTACAGAGTACTCTGTGGTGTCAAAAGGAAATAAAAAAATGGTGGCACAGAATATCTTTCGGTCTCCTAGACATAGCATTTGTCAATGCATATATCATTTCATGTGAAATGCATGGAAAAAAGAGTGTACTTGATGTTGGATGGCAGGTAGCAATGGGGCTCATCACTTACAAAGATGCAAAAAAAAGAAACAGCCGTTCAGCTGGTGATCAACCAGGGACATCTGGAACATTACCAACAAAGAGGCGCAAAGCAGGGTATTCAACATTGAAGGTTGTCCGGCTGGAAAACTTGGGAGCCCATTGACCCATTGAAGTATGCGCAATGAGAGGGATTGAATCGGAACCGACTTCTATCTGCTTTCTTTGCCAAGTCCATCTCTACTGCAATGAGAAGAATTGTTTTGCCGAATATCATGACATAAAATTTTGAACTGAGGATCAATCAACCATTTTCATATTCTCTATTAGACTACGATTTGGTTAGTTAGTTAATCACTCAGTTATTTAGTTAGTTTGTTTATTCACTTTTCCATTATTTGGTTGATCAATCAGTTAGGTCAATGGTTGGCTAGTTCAGTTTTTTATTATTTAGTTGATGTTTATTTTTATTCTCTAATAGTCTACGATTCAGTTAGTTAGTTAATTACTTAGTTAGTAAGTTAGTTAGTTAGTTTGGCTATTCACTATTTTATTATTTGGTTGATCAATCAGTTAGGTCAATGGTTGATTAGTCCAGTTTTTTATTATTTAGTTGATATTTCCTCACATACATGTTGTTTATAATATATTTTTATATTTAAATTCATTTATAATATTTTTCAAACATGGAATAAATTTAATTCTTCCATCAACAATGATATTAATCACTTATAAATTCCCAATTCGAACCACATGATGGATAAGGAGCAGAGAGTATGAAATATGATAACCCAGGTGAGAAAAGCTGAATACAAATTCATGTTTCATATTTCTACCCATAGTTGCCTGGCGGGCCGCCTGAGTCCCAGATTGGTAAAAGCATGAAGAATACATTTTTTTCCATCCCAAACTTCATTTTTGCGATATTAAGTCGTGAATGAACCATAAAAACCAAAACAATCATGAAAATGAGAAAATATGTATACTCAGGCTTCAAAGGGCTAATATGTTATTTATTATAGCATTACTCGGTATTTGTGACTTGTGTTGCAGGTTTTTTTGTGTTTGTGTATTCTTGAATACTCGTTCAAGGATTGAGCTGTGAATATGCCTTGCTGTCGAACGAGGGCTGACGAATTCGCTGACCGAGATGGCCGGTGATATCAGACATCTGACCTTGCCGTGTGGGGCTGAAAGACGATCTTCGATCTGACGCCACTAGCCCAGTGCCTGGAGGCCATCACCCTCCATCCTAATCCATCACCCTTTGGACACCGGACTCGAGGAGGACGTATCTTTGATAAGAACTTGATACCCCCTACTACAATATCAGATGTGCCCCCGTAAATTTGGTCTCTTAGAGACATGAGTATTTGGTCTCTTAAAGACATGAATATTTGGTCTCTTGAGACATGTGTTAGTCTCTTAAAGACAGATTTATTATTTGATTATTCATGTAAAGATGTGTTTGTAATACTTTCGATATTTTTTTCATTATTATAAGAGCAGTCAGTCATCGCATATCCATGTTCTTATTTCCAAGACCCTCAAACTACTAGAATTAGGATCGCATTATTGACCAGATTCAAATTGGCAGACCACAAGGCCTAGTACAATTTTAACAACTAAGCCTTCTCCTAAAAAATCATTTGTCACCAGGAGAGTGGCAAATGGTTAATGTTGTAACACATTGTTTGGTCATGTACGTTTTTAAAAATTATTTTATTTGCAGTTTTTATAAAAATGTAGGTGGAGGAAAAATGTTGTGTATATCACGAGTGAAAAATGATTTTTCTTCCTCAGGAATATTGCTGCTTCAAACTTTTCCTTCAGAGAGAAAAAACAGTACTTTTCACTCTAGATATACAAATAACTATTTCTCCCTTAGGGAAATTGTAGCCCTTGGCTTCACCTCGGGCATCGATCTCATCCCTCGGGGATAAATAGTTGTTTTTTCTCCACTCTAGATGAACAAATGACTATTGTCATAGTCAATGTACCTAGAATACATATAGTAGTCATTGTATCTATTCTAGGTAACTTGGTCATAGTCATTCAATTCCAGCTGCTTTACATGCATGAAATAGCCGGTAAGTATCTGATTGTAGAACAAATAGACATATGATTCTCATCACTGTAATGAAATCATATGTTTTCTTTACAGTCAAGTGTGCTCCCTAGTTCCAAAATAGGAACAGCAAAACTGTTACAAAAACCGCCCTCAGTGCTCCAGGTGGAAGTTTTGTCAACTACAATCACAAAATTCTTGAATCAGAATCTGCAAACAAGATTATGCTTATAGAATGCATGTTTAGTAACTTTGCACAAGCAGGTGATGTTTTCTATTCCCCAGTCATTCTTATCTAGATTATAATAACAAAAATAGTGTACATTACTTGGACATGAATGTCTCTTGCCAAGCTCAAATGGAATTCTAGTCTCCGCTAACGTCTAGACTAGAAACATCATTCTCGCCATTCAAACGGCCCCTTCCTGTCCATGTGACGTAAAATACTATAGTATACTGTTGTATTTTTTTTGAATAGTTACTATTCTGACAAGATCGCACCCACAGACAAATAGCTGAGTTGCATGAGCCATTTACAAACAGCTTAGTTGTGAACATCAGTCATCTATTTCCAGTTAGATTGTTTTTCTCAAAACATGAAAATGATGTGAAACATCAAAACTATTAGTTTTATGCCCGGTTGCAGAGTCGTTACATAGGATCAAACATAGCTATGTGAAACATAGTTTGAAATCACTGGAATAAATAGTTGGTCATTGTACAGTCGTTTGCTAAAGTCCATTGAGCTATATCTCTAATTAGTATCACACATAAGTTACACTGCAGCTCTATTCATTTTTTCCGTACATTTCTGTACATACTTCCAATGTCTTGGCTTCGGGGAAAATTTCAATCGACATCACTGTGAACAGACCTGAATGACCTCACATAAAATTAATATAAAATATGGCGACTCTTGGCTTTTGGTGAGATTTCTCACCATATTTAGCGATTTGGAGGTTATAAACAACGTGAAAAAAAAATAGGGAGACGAAAAACATCTACTTATATACAGATGGTTTTTTGTGAACATCTTTCAAAAGAAGCTATCAAGACCTCTAAAATGAATTTGGCGGAAGTGGATATCCTATTATACTAAGTGAGCAATTTCTGTATATATATATATATATATATATATATATATATATATATATATATATAATATATATATATATATATAATAGCACATAACAGAAAACACTTTGAAGTTTTATAATGTAAATTGAAACAGGATACACACGACACAGATAGATTGAAAACTTACACTGTAAACGAAAATTTTCGAGAGCTGGACTCCCTTTGTCAATCAAACATGAAGTGGTGCAGATTTGAATATTCCAACAAACCGTTGGAAGTGGCTGAAACAGCTGAGACTTTCGTCGTCTGTGGATAGTAAAAAAGTGAGTGAGAGGGTGAGTATGTGAAAAATCAAAATATCGCATCCCCGAAATTCATAAGATGACGTATAGCCAGCTGTTAAATATATACATAGTATAGCACCTGAAACCATAAATATCTAAATATCGAAAAGTGAAACAAAAAGAAACCACTGCCTCGATTTTAATCTTTAATAGCTCAAATTGTTCGTTAGGATGTGTAGAAAAAACGCTATAAGTTTTCAGGGCGGGGAAAATTGAATTTAACCCTTTAAGGGTTAAAAAAGGGGTAAAATAAAAAAAGTTTTAAAATTTCGAAAAAAATTCGAAAATAATTAATTAAAGGCCCAAATTTTTTTGAAATATTAAAAATTAGTTAAATACCAATGTGAGATACAAAATGAGCCCAACGTAAGGGTAAAAAGGGCACATTTATGGGCAACATTTGGTAACTTCCGTTATATTTCAATAAAATTTCCACTGCATGTGTTTAAAAGGGCAGCGATTTAAAAAATGAATTGAAATGTTTGAAACTTATATATTCCATCATCCAAAACCCAAAGGGCAGCCCTTAAGGACAAAATGTGTATGTAACGTTAAATTATCATAAAAATTTATTTGAATGTTGTTTTAATGGGAAGCAACTTGAAGAATTAGAACAAAAATTTCATAAATTTAATTTTCCCTGCAATTTTATGGGTCAAAGGGCAACCCTTAAGGGCAAAAGTGCTAAATTGCATTTGATTTTCATGAATTTTTTTTTTTTTATTAAAGGGTATCGATATAAAAAATAATTTGAAACAATAATTAATGAAACCAAAGTACACATTATTAATAAATAAAGAACCACGGTACAAAACCTTGAGTAAATTACCGCGTTTGAAATTTTTTTGTACCCTACTGCGCAAGTATCCAACAACAATAGAAATCCAGACTCCTCTCTAGCAAACACGTTCTATGATCGGCATCATAGCAGGGCGCCGAAGATAAAATACTTGTTTTTTTTATAACGAAAGAGAAAAATTGTTTATGTAAATGTTGAAAATTTATTTATAAAAAAATTACTTGTCGTTAGTATTTTTGTTTTTCAATACAAGACTTCTCAGCTTAAAATTTATGGACAAAATTGGAGCAATTAAAATTTAATTTAGGGCTAAAAATGGCCATGTTATAAGATACGTGGGTCCTACACGGGGAAAAAAAGTTTTAGAAAACTCGTGGAAATGGTGACAAACATATGTGTAATTTTATTGTATACTGAATACATTTCGCACTCTTATTTTCTCTGGAAAACTGTAACATTCGTTGAAAAAATGCACGTTTCGAATTACATAAAATTGTCTGGATCAAAAAGTGTACTTAGCAAGTACATCAAAATTTGTGTAAGTATGTGAAATTATATTATGTTTGTTTAAGCACCTGCTATTTGGATTTTCAGTTCGGAAATTTCCCTCACTTTCCACAGGCCATTTTCTTCCGGCCAAAAGAAAAATTTTTTTTTTTTGCTCATAACTTTCCTTTGAAGATTGTTAGAGACCTCTAACTGGTCTCAAATTGAAGTAAATTTAAATATTTAAAAAAAAGGTCCTTACAATTTTTTGTGTACAAATTGCCATTTCTGAGAAAATTTGGGGTAAAGAGTGAAAAATGAGAGTTGTCAGTGACAGCGCCATCTTTGATGAACTGTAACTATTTTCCCAATAGCCGCAAAAAAAAGCTGATTTTTTGCCAGTTTCAATTAGCTTTCTTTTAAGCCATTAAACTTCATTTTCTGACGTGTACTTTTCGATTTATTAAGGGAAAACCGTGGATTTGAGGGGTGAAAATTCAAATTTTCAAACCACTGTAACTCCAAGGGAAAGCATTTTCAGGAAAAGTCGTGAGGAAGTTTTTTTCTTCAAATAATATGCAAAATACGATTCCGTTATTTTTTTTATTTTCCGGTTATGGCTTACGGGGGGGGTTACCGCCCCACGGGGGGGAGAGTCCCCACCCTTAAAATATATAGCGAATACTTAAAACATACTAACAAAACATTTTAACTACAAAAAGTTTTAAATAAACCTGAGAAAATTTTATGCAAGGTCTAAAGCTTCAGGTGCTATACTAAAACGATCACGATCATTTTAGGGAATTGTGTTCTGATTATCAATGAATAAAAATCTGGTGTGGTACACTCACACAACTTTCCTTGCTCATATTTGAAACTACGATCAGACTTCTGTATAATATGTGTGTAGTCTATAAAATTGTTCTCAGAGTACTTTTTCCTTTGTGTAAATTGTGAAATTCAATGATTTTTTTCAGTCGTCATTTTTTTAAAGTCGTCAAAACAGCTCTACCTACCTACCTCATGCACGAGAA
>NC_052512.1:27670410-27767910 GCF_014356525.2 Nilaparvata lugens
GAAAATGTAATTATTCAATTGCAAACTGTTGGCAACTGTTGGTTCTATTGTCACAAAGTGAATTTTTGTGACGGATGGAGAGCCGTCGAATAGTGTAAAATTAGCGAATTTATTCTGTTTTAGAATAGGAATAGGATCGACTTCCAGATATATTTTGTTAGATTTGCAGTTGGGCACACGCACATTATCACCATCGCCGTCAACCCCTTTAAATCATCAGCAGCGGATTCATCTAACCAGATATTTCCAGATCTTGTTTACCACTCGGCTACCGAGTTGAGTCGGTATCGCTCTTCATGAAATTTCTGGAATAGAAATATTGTTACCGGCCTAATCTACTATATGAATCAGCAGTATTGTCATCATTTGCTGCACCCTTAACATCAGGAGCAGCTGAATCAAACCCCGTCACATGACCAGTGGCGTGATCGTCTTTTCAGACTCTCATTGGTCAGGAAGCTCTTTTCCCCCGGCCTCCTAATTTTCAGCGACCCGGTGCAGCTCCAAGAAGACCTGAGAGAAAGCAGTTGTTCGGTGAACGGGTTCGTGTACGGCTGCGTTCCGAGCGGCGCTCCTAATAGTGGTGTACTAGAGGGTTAATATTCCATTCTGTATTTTAGTGAATGGAATATTGTATGTCGAATTGCCGACTGTATTTGAAGATAGAACTTCCTGGGGGATTTTCTTTCTTGTTAGTTATTTTTCCTAAATTCGTATCACTGGGGGTGAACGAATTATCCTTGGTTTTGAAACCTGTAAGGGATCTCAAGTTTGGGTTACAATAGTTGAGTGGGGAATTTAGCTAGGCTCTTATAGCGGATTATTTTTGAGTGCTTAATATTCTTAAGTCTCGACTCTGTCGCTTCACGACGTTTTTAATTATAATACGGGAAGTGGGAATCGGTTCGCTATTCTCCGTATCAGTATCCACGTCATTTCAGGTAATTGTATGTCAGGACTGGTAGTCCGTATATTTTTCCTTCTCTATAGTAAGGTGGCCTTTAGTTTAAAGAGTAATTCTTCTCCATTGAATTTTTATTCTTGTAGGGAAATCCCTGTCCTTTTTAAGAATAGTTTTTCTGAATTAATTTTTATTCTTGTGGGAAAATCCCTGTTCCTTTTGAGAATAGTTTTCTCGATTAATTTTTATCCTTGTAGAGAGATTATTATCATTTATGGTAAATTTTCCTTGCTTAGTTTTCATACTATAGAGTGGCCCTGTATTTTAAATTCGCTTAGCAGTTTCTGACTTGCTGGAATTTCAAGTAGGAAAAGTCCAATCCTTTTCCTAGAGAACTCAGGTGCAGCTTGAGTTCGTCCTTGTCGAAGTTTCTAGACTGCGACGTCCATTCTCTTTCTCTCTCTTCACTTTCCATATTTTAAAATCCTTCTAGCTCTCAGGTACAGCTTGAGTACTTCCTCGCCGAAGTTTTTAGACTGCAGCATCCTTTCTCTTTCTTTCTCTTAATTCTTCCTGTGCTAAAATCCTTCCTGATCTCAGTTTCAGATTCGAGATCGTCCTAGTCGCGGGTTTTCAGACCCGCGAATCCTTTCTAAAATTCTTAGAAACCTGTCTTCTTTAATAGCAAATATTATTGGCTGGCTTTACCTGTGGAAAATTCACGAATTTTCCCGTGATCTCAGTTGCAAATTAGAGATCGATCTTTGGGTAGTCCTTAGACTGGCAATTACTTGGAAAAGTCTGTTGAAATCTTTTCCTGAATTAGGAGTCTCTGACTCGATATTTTCCTTGTGGAAAATCCTGGAAAAATCCTTTCCTATCCTGACAACGACAGACTGTTGTCTTCCCGATATTATTCTACAGACTGTGTCTGTGAAAAATCTTTTCTATCCTCTCATAATAGTCGACATACTGACTATTAATTTAAAAGCGTTTCGGACGATTGAGAGTGATTCCCATACCCTTAAGGGCAGTTACAGACTGGCCCTTAATAACCGGCGCGCAGTCATCAGACTAGTGCGGAAATCCTGTTTAGCAGTTCCAGAATTGCTGAAAATCCTTTCGCAGCTGCAGGCTCGCGATTCAGAAATCCTACACCTGAAACCTTATCCTCTAAATTTTAATTGCCACTTAATTGAAATTGATATACTGTATTTAGCTAGCAGGTCCAGCTTGCTGAGAGCTAGAGCGCAATTCTCAGATTGCGGATTATTGAGCAGATATTTATTTGCTGTAGAGAATAATAATCTTATTATTGATTCTCTGTTCCCTATACCCTATACTGTATACCTCATACCCTGCACCCTATTCTCTAAACCATATCCCGGGCTTGCAGGTACAGCTTGCTCGCCGTCAATTCGCAGTTGGTTCAGATTGCGTACTACCTTTATAAATAGAATTATTGGTAGGGATCTGATAGTCAGATCCGTCTCCTTGTATAGGGTTATCTTAATCTCCCTTAAAACCCACCCTGTATTCCAAAGGCCGAGGGCCGAATCGGCCAGCAACGGCACGGGCACACACTCTTCCCCTGAAAGTAAAAATCTCGCGAAAGAAGCAGAGGGTAAAGAATCAGGATAGAGGGAGAAGTGTAGGTCCAGTATCTCCACCAGTCAATACGGTCACCGACCCCGACCCATACCCGGCTGTAGCTAGTCCGCGTTGTAGCAATACTTCGCAATTATTAGTAAACCTAGAGGGTGGAATAGGACTTTCTAATAAAACTGACGTCTCCCATCGTGGGGCTAAGACGTCTGGCGCCCAAGAAAATCGCGAAGAGGGTTTAGGTGAATCCCAATCCGCGATGAGTGTACACGGAGAAGAGACTACTCATCAGGATGATGAAGTCGTACAGGCGGTCCGCCGGGAGGACCTCGCGGAACGCGAAGCCGACCCCAGAGTGTCGTGGGTGTATCGGCTGAATAAGGAGGAAGCGGTCGGCTACCTAGAGAGTCTCGGCCTGTCGGCAGCGGGGACTGTGAAGGAGCTGAGGAGGAGGATGGTCGAGCACCTTCGATCACGGACCGCTGCTGCCTCTCAACCAGGTACAGAGCCGGCACTGTCCCGCTCTTCAGGCACGTATAGTCAGGGAGAAGTCTGCGACAAGGTAAGAAGTTGGAATTTACATTTTGATGGTGTATCGGATGCTCCCAGTTTCATCGAGAGGCTCGCGGAACTCCAGGGCGCATATGGGATCTCTGGGGAGCAATCTCTTATAGCCCTGCCGGAGCTGATGGAGGGAGGGGCCCTACTTTGGATGCGGAATCGTCGCTCCCAGTGGAGGACGTGGGCTGATTTTGTAGAGGCATTTAAACTCCGTTATTATCCTCATTCTTATAGTAACGACCTTGAGAGTCAGATCATTGCAAGGAAGCAGAGGGAGGGCGAACCGGCTGATGAGTATGCCGAAGCCTTGCTTACCTTAATGAGACGGTTAGGTAGTTATGAGGGGGATAGGATGCTTCAAAGATTGTATTTGAATTTATTACCGAGGTATAGATTATATGTTCGTAGTGTAGGGGTTAAAAATGTAGATGAGTTGTTAGATGTAACCAGAGAGTATGAGGCGATTCGTGCTGAAGAGAGAAACGGGAGGTTATCTCTGAAAAACACGAAAAATGATGGAGAAAAACGGAGTGATTTTCAGTCTAAAGCCGCGCCGAAAACGCGAGAGAATAGGGTAGGAGAAATCCAAGAGCCTAAGTGTTGGAATTGTAATAAAGTAGGGCATTGGAAGTCGAGTTGTCCCGAATTTTCTAGTTGTCAAAAGTGTAGAGAAATTTTTGATTATTGTAAATGTGTCTCACAAACCAATAAGATATCAGGAATCGCTGTAGTGAAGTCATCACGTGTTTTAAGTACGAGGTCAAAGTTGGGGGATGAGCGCATTTTTATTGATGTAGAAATTGCAGGGCAAAAATTTATTGCACTATTAGATATGGGAGTAGCGGTATCCTGTATTAGTGGAAAAGCTCTTAAAGTGTTAGAGCAAGTAGGGTGTGTTAGAAAAGAAAATTGTAGTCATCATGAAATATTAACTAATGGGAAGTATAATAATTTTTCCACAAAAATTATAACTAATATAAAAGTAGAAAATATTTTAGTTTCATTTCAACCGGTAGTTGTAGAGGGGCTTTCCCACGATGTGTCATTGGGTATGTCATTTATGAAGCATCATAATATGAATATTCAAATGCGTGATAGAATTGTAGAGTGGGAGCCTAGTATAGTTGATAGCGGAGTAACAGGTAGCTCAAAAGGTGAAGAGATGTCTAAGTCTTGTATCTCAAAAGTTGCTACAGTAGCTAGCGAGAGACGGGAGAGTGAGAGTGATGGAGATGGGATTTATGTCCACGTAGGAGTAGGTGGAATGGATCTCAATGCTTTAATTGATACGACGACAGATAAAACATTTATCTCTTCTGAAGTAGCTAACCGTCTTGGAGTAGAGGGGGAGCCCATATTACCGGTTATCGTTTGTGGGAAAAATTATAATTGGAAGGTATCTATCACACCTAATATAAATTCGCGAATGGTTTTAGGGTTGAAAAATCTCCGTGATATGAGAGCTGTAATAGAGTTACAGCCTCATGGTATTCGCTTAAGGAGTAGGGATGATGAGGGAAAATTATCAGTTGTCTCCGGGATGGAGAAGGTAGATAAATCCCCTGTAAGAAAACTTGAAAAGTTTTCACCTATCTCTGAACAAGCTCCTGTAAGCGGGAGAAAAGTAAAACTCCATAAAAGAATGGAATCTATTAGACTTTATACCTGTCCTAAAAATATAGAGAAGCAGGGGAATGCTCCAAATATTGAGAATAGGCAGGATAAAGTTGTGGTACGGGATGTACTGTCACGTTTTCCTCATAGAGAGGGGGGCGAGTCGAATAGAGCTAACTCAGGTTGTAGTGTAACTCATTCAATTGAAAATCGCCTTAGCGGTAGCGAATTTAGTGGGAAAGGAGAATTGAAAACCCGATCTGAGATAAGGAGATCAGGGGTGAATGATCTTGATAACAACTCATTGTATTCTAGCTGTCAACAGTACAGGAGCCGATGGAGAAGAGCGAAAGAAATAGGTAGTATTGCTGTTGCGTGGAGCGGGTTGCCGAATGTGCTCGAATGTAGAAACAGTACTGTATTGATTAAGTAGATCTGTAATGTGTTCCATATGAGGGGTGAATGGTTCTCTTTTCATCTTTCATCTTTTTCTCCTTTTTCTTTTCATTCTTCACAGGTGCTGCGCCGTTTTACTTTTCCTTTTCTTTCAGATTATTATACAGCTGCTTTCAGCCAGGGGCTGTCGTTATCGGGTTATCGGGAGATAACAAGCGATGAAGTCTATTGCTAATTGCTGTTACAATAGTTGGAGCAACAGGTTATTTCTTTTTCAGTGCTAGGTCATACTTATCTTGTGGCTTTGAGAAGCCTGACCTACTGCACTAATTATTCTTTTCCTTTTCAGCTTGACACTCTTCTTTCATCTCTCTCTTTATTCGTCCTGTTATCTTCTCTCTTTCACTTCCTTCTTGTTTTCTTGAGTGCTGTACTTCAGGTGTGTGATCATGGGTTCAACACAGAGTCAACCGGTACCTCGGATGCTGTATTTTCTTCTCATCGCCAAACCCACCCCCTCCTTAGTAGGAGTGGGGTGTCACAAAGTGAATTTTTGTGACGGATGGAGAGCCGTCGAATAGTGTAAAATTAGCGAATTTATTCTGTTTTAGAATAGGAATAGGATCGACTTCCAGATATATTTTGTTAGATTTGCAGTTGGGCACACGCACATTATCACCATCGCCGTCAACCCCTTTAAATCATCAGCAGCGGATTCATCTAACCAGATATTTCCAGATCTTGTTTACCACTCGGCTACCGAGTTGAGTCGGTATCGCTCTTCATGAAATTTCTGGAATAGAAATATTGTTACCGGCCTAATCTACTATATGAATCAGCAGTATTGTCATCATTTGCTGCACCCTTAACATCAGGAGCAGCTGAATCAAACCCCGTCACATGACCAGTGGCGTGATCGTCTTTTCAGACTCTCATTGGTCAGGAAGCTCTTTTCCCCCGGCCTCCTAATTTTCAGCGACCCGGTGCAGCTCCAAGAAGACCTGAGAGAAAGCAGTTGTTCGGTGAACGGGTTCGTGTACGGCTGCGTTCCGAGCGGCGCTCCTAATAGTGGTGTACTAGAGGGTTAATATTCCATTCTGTATTTTAGTGAATGGAATATTGTATGTCGAATTGCCGACTGTATTTGAAGATAGAACTTCCTGGGGGATTTTCTTTCTTGTTAGTTATTTTTCCTAAATTCGTATCACTGGGGGTGAACGAATTATCCTTGGTTTTGAAACCTGTAAGGGATCTCAAGTTTGGGTTACAAATAGTTGAGTGGGGAATTTAGCTAGGCTCTTATAGCGGATTATTTTTGAGTGCTTAATATTCTTAAGTCTCGACTCTGTCGCTTCACGACGTTTTTAATTATAATACGGGAAGTGGGAATCGGTTCGCTATTCTCCGTATCAGTATCCACGTCATTTCAGGTAATTGTATGTCAGGACTGGTAGTCCGTATATTTTTCCTTCTCTATAGTAAGGTGGCCTTTAGTTTAAAGAGTAATTCTTCTCCATTGAATTTTTATTCTTGTAGGAAATCCCTGTCCTTTTTAAGAATAGTTTTTCTGAATTAATTTTTATTCTTGTGGAAAATCCCTGTTCCTTTTGAGAATAGTTTTCTCGATTAATTTTTATCCTTGTAGAGAGATTATTATCATTTATGGTAAATTTTCCTTGCTTAGTTTTCATACTATAGAGTGGCCCTGTATTTTAAATTCGCTTAGCAGTTTCTGACTTGCTGGAATTTCAAGTAGGAAAAGTCCAATCCTTTTCCTAGAGAACTCAGGTGCAGCTTGAGTTCGTCCTTGTCGAAGTTTCTAGACTGCGACGTCCATTCTCTTTCTCTCTCTTCACTTTCCATATTTTAAAATCCTTCTAGCTCTCAGGTACAGCTTGAGTACTTCCTCGCCGAAGTTTTTAGACTGCGGCATCCTTTCTCTTTCTTTCTCTTAATTCTTCCTGTGCTAAAATCCTTCCTGATCTCAGTTTCAGATTCGAGATCGTCCTAGTCGCGGGTTTTCAGACCCGCGAATCCTTTCTAAAATTCTTAGAAACCTGTCTTCTTTAATAGCAAATATTATTGGCTGGCTTTACCTGTGGAAAATTCACGAATTTTCCCGTGATCTCAGTTGCAAATTAGAGATCGATCTTGTGGTAGTCCTTAGACTGGCAATTACTTGGAAAAGTCTGTTGAAATCTTTTCCTGAATTAGGAGTCTCTGACTCGATATTTTCCTTGTGGAAAATCCTGGAAAAATCCTTTCCTATCCTGACAACGACAGACTGTTGTCTTCCCGATATTATTCTACAGACTGTGTCTGTGAAAAATCTTTTCTATCCTCTCATAATAGTCGACATACTGACTATTAATTTAAAAGCGTTTCGGACGATTGAGAGTGATTCCCATACCCTTAAGGGCAGTTACAGACTGGCCCTTAATAACCGGCGCGCAGTCATCAGACTAGTGCGGAAATCCTGTTTAGCAGTTCCAGAATTGCTGAAAATCCTTTCGCAGCTGCAGGCTCGCGATTCAGAAATCCTACACCTGAAACCTTATCCTCTAAATTTTAATTGCCACTTAATTGAAATTGATATACTGTATTTAGCTAGCAGGTCCAGCTTGCTGAGAGCTAGAGCGCAATTCTCAGATTGCGGATTATTGAGCAGATATTTATTTGCTGTAGAGAATAATAATCTTATTATTGATTCTCTGTTCCCTATACCCTATACTGTATACCTCATACCCTGCACCCTATTCTCTAAACCATATCCCGGGCTTGCAGGTACAGCTTGCTCGCCGTCAATTCGCAGTTGGTTCAGATTGCGTACTACCTTTATAAATAGAATTATTGGTAGGGATCTGATAGTCAGATCCGTCTCCTTGTATAGGGTTATCTTAATCTCCCTTAAAACCCACCCTGTATTCCAAAGGCCGAGGGCCGAATCGGCCAGCAACGGCACGGGCACACACTCTTCCCCTGAAAGTAAAAATCTCGCGAAAGAAGCAGAGGGTAAAGAATCAGGATAGAGGGAGAAGTGTAGGTCCAGTATCTCCACCAGTCAATACGGTCACCGACCCCGACCCATACCCGGCTGTAGCTAGTCCGCGTTGTAGCAATACTTCGCAATTATTAGTAAACCTAGAGGGTGGAATAGGACTTTCTAATACTATTAAATCATTCACTATGAAGAGATAGCAGATCTCGTGTGTATCCAGCGTTATTGACATGTCACCAGCTGGCTCAGATCTTTGACTTGAGATGCGCGTTTACACTAGCGTCAGGTGATCAATTTTCATAACGGCAAGGAAAGTTGTGTGAGTGCGACACACCAGATTTTTGTTTCATGAGAGCTATAGTTTACTTTGACATCTGTGCAACGAAAAGTGGATTTATGGCTTCATAAATAAGTTGAATGCCTGATTCTAACTCTATGTGACGACTCTGCAACCGGGCATTAATTTATTTTAATCTGTTATTCTATATTCAAAACTTTTCAAAAAAAGGTAAAATGATGTTATTTATTTTTACAAAATATTGTTTTCAATAAGTTTCAAATGCACAAAAGAGTCTTCGACAGCGATGCGGATGATGCTGTCCAATTAGAGTCGGCAACAATTATTCTGATCTGCTGAATAGAGAGAGAGAAACCACCCTTATGAATAAAACATTAAACATCCAAATACACACCCCTGCACGGAATTAATTCGTCAGGGGTCTGATACATTAAATATATTTAGGGCTCTGATGTCTGAAACCACGACCAGCAAAGTACTCGCGGAGACTTGCTACAGTTTGTCAGCATTGGTTGAACGGGAAGCATCCAAGTTATCCATTGGGAACACTGGCAGATAGAAGAGAATCCCACCACTGTACAATTATTCAAATCTATCGAGCATGACGGCAGGTTTTTATGTAGACAGTTTTAAATATTTTAGAAAGGGCGTGTCCCCGAGGGGTAGGGTTTTGCAGTGGTGTGAGGGGGGGAAGACAACTACCCCGAATTGAGAATTCAGCGCTTGTTCAAAGAAGAGCAAAAGATTATGCAATGTGTATATATTTATTCTTCTGATGTCTGAAAGCGCGGGTAGCTTGTATATATGTAAGCAAGGAAACTGTGAGCCTTTTGTGGAGGGTTTGAAATGTGAATGATGATTGAAATGTGCCAATTGCTGAGCGAAAAAAGAATTTCCCTCTCGTCACTAGATTTCCCTTTTCTCTTGAAATGTCAGTGACAGAAGTACGACTGTATTTTATATCACCGTAGAATTTAGAAGTAGGTCTACTCAGTTCCATAGCGGAGTTCACTGCCTCACAAGTTGATCCCTGGACCGATTCACCCCTCCCTCACATCAAGATGCTTCAATGCCTAGCAAAAACATTTGATCTACAAGCTGAGTGGTTTCCTTCTATTTGATACCATTAACCTGGCACGCCGTAATCATATCATTAAGGTGCGTACAGTTTTACGCTCCGCGAACACGCGAATTTCACTCTTCATCAGCTGATTATATCTGTATTTGTACAGAATTGGTAAGATACATATGAAAAGCTTGGCATCAGCTGTCCAAAAGTGAATTGCTCGTGTTCGCGGCGTGTAAAGGTAGACGCACACAGATCGTCATCGGACGGACGGCACGCATCGGATGGATCGGACGATTAGATTTTATGCATAGCTTTCAATTTATTGCGCATGCATTCATTCATTCATTCATTATTCTACAAAGGCGACTTCCTAGAAGTATTTTAAGCCTAGGTGATGATGATGGGATGAATGATAATACCAACCTCCTCCAACCTCCGCCCGCTACCACGCCAAAAAACTAGGGATCGACATATTCTTTTGTTATTCTTTCCTTAATGCGCAAAAATAGTCAGCCAAGTCAGTCGGAACATCCATCCAATCCCAATAGATCAATTTAGAAACAGTAAAAAAAATGCATCCTTTTTTGAACACTTTATAAACACAATTATTTAACGTGACAGGGCAACTGCTTTATCTATTTATTCATTCATTTATTTATTAATATATACAATGATAGATACAATACCATTCTCAACTATGAATGATTGGGAAAGGAACAACAGACTTAAAGCCCAAAACTGTTCGTTTCCCAAATTTGGATAGAAATTGTCCAAAAATATGTTCATTACTTCATAACTTCTCTTGAATCTCCTCTCAGAAACATCAAAAGAATATTCAAACTTGAAGTAATTCACGTCTTTTAAGAATTATCTTCTCTGATAAGATCTCGTTAGAACCAAAAGTCGGTAAAATTTCAATCCTGATTGATTCCACGAGACCCAATCAGAGAAGCTGTCTTTTCAGGAACGTCATCTCTGATTGGTTCTCGTGAGATTAATCAAGGTTAAAACTTAATCTCTTTGTGCAACCGGCACTTAAAATTCTATGAAACAAATTAATAGCGCGATAGCACCCCAATTTATGGACACAAGTTCACATTATGTATGTCATTGGAAACAGAATCAATTTTTAAGGGGATTTTTCATTTTTCAATTTCTTTGAAAATAAATCAATCATTGAAACGAGAATGATTACTTCAAGCTGGAATACTCTTTTGATATTTCTGGGAGGAGATTCAAGAAAGCTTATGAAGTGATAAATGTATGATAAGGGTAAATGCAAGTGATAATGTATGTCGATGTATATCAATTTTTTAAGGGCATTTCACTTTCAAATTTCTAAAATATTCCAATTGATAAGAACAGAAATTCAAATCAAATCAAATTTATTTCCTCCACAAAATTCAACAATTACAAAATTTAGGATAATGTACCTTAATCTAGTTTACTTAGATTCTATCAACAAAATAAAGGTACAAGAGGTGGAAATGAAACAACTGGCATAAGTGAAAATCACTTGTTCGCCAGTAGGAGTAGCATATTGTCAAACTTCGGTCATCCACATCTAATTAAAACAAAAAAAAAAAGATGTATACAAAATAACATAAATAAATTACAACTTATATTCTAAGAGAATTAATCAAGCTATGTATCGAGACTCTTAAATTTAGCAGAATAGTAGTACAATTACAATGGATGTAAATTAAATTATCTACACAATATACAAATCAAAATAATAACTCTCAGTTATCCATTTCTTAATATTCCTTGGTACACTTTTGGAAGGTAGTTCTATGATAAGCCCGGGTGGAATAGAATTTATTAGTTTTGGAGCTATATAAATTAATTGCTTACGAATAAGTGTTAGGTTTGAAACATATGATGCGAATTTGTACAAATTATACCTAGTCCTATGATTTTCATTATTTAATTGCATAAAATTAAAATTGTTTATTACAAAAATATTTAATCACGCTCAAAACATACATTTGTCTTACTGTCATGTCTCTAATATCCTTGAAAGCACTCATTGAGGGATAAATGGTTGGTTTATTCAATATTGCTTTTATTATCATTTTTTGCACTCTAAATAGAGGAGCTACATGCGTATCGAACGTACCTCCCCAAACCACCAAACCATATTGTAGCAATGATTGCACCAGAGCGAAGTACACCAAATCATTCAGAACTCTTCATCTCCAATGAGTACTGAGTTATGTTTCTTCAAAAATGAGTGGAATTTGAAATAAATTACTTCAACATGCATTTGATGTTTCTGAATGGAGATTCAAGAAAGCCATATTGTCGTCACGTTAAATACTTGGAATCGTTTTCAAGAAGTTTCGTTGTAAACTGAAGACCAGTTGAATTTAACCGGCGTTTATGCAACCGGCACTAAGATTGAATACTAACTTTTCAAATTCAAGTAATTTTGACAGCTTGATATGAATCTCACAAAAATATTACTTGTTGGTGCTATTTATGTATGTTCGGCACAACCTAGTGATAAGTTTGTTAATAACAGCATGTGAGATTCACCTGAATCCGACAGTAATCCTTGTAGATGGCATAAATACTTCTCATGCAATCACATATCTGACAGAGAATTTTATTATTGTAATGTTTGCATATTGTTACTCGTTGAACGAGCGTCAGCGAAGTTCTTACTTTTGACTTACTGAAGGAAAAAGTCGTTGTCCGTCTGTTTGTATAATGTCCTACAATAACTTTATAGAGAATTGATTATTAATAAGATTCAAATTTTAAACACGTATTCTTCGAGTTCGAAGTCCGCTGGACAACCAAATTGACTCAATCCTTCGTCCTTCTTAAGGACATAAAAATAGCATTGATTGTTTAACATAATAAAAATTGTTAGTCAGTTGAAGAATTCATTGCATGCAATTACTAGTTTCCTTATTCATTTTGGAGCTATCAGACGCGCTGACACATGATTTCAGCTGGTTAATATACAACATAATTCACAACTGAATAAAAGAAATGATACGGATATTATATCAATGTGCGGTTTGACATTTATTTTAGTCGTGATTAAGTATTTGAAAGTGATCATTATAGTCCAGTCAATATAGACATAAAAAAGGGGGTGTGCTTGCAATTTATAATGTAGTTCTAATTTTTTAATATATCATTTGGGTACATAAGAGAAGTCCAGAACCAATTTCCTTGTGCTAAATACAGGATGGCCTAAAAACCTCGTATTTTCGGCTCATTTTCCAGATTTCAGCTATTTCTGCCAAATCTCGTAATCGGAAAGAAAAATTTGCTCATGCCTTTTTCCTAGATTATGAAATTCTGAATACAATGAGATCATTCGGAACTCTTCATCTCCAATGAGTACTGAGTTATGTTTCTTCAAAAATGAGTGAAATTTGAAGAAAAAATTAATTTTGATGAATTTTAGTTTTTGATCAACAATATCTTTCGATTGTTACCATTTAGATTCTAAGAGGTGTTACTAGAGGGATTCTAAATCCCTCTAGGGGAATTTTTTTGCTCTACAATCTGAGATCAGGTAGAGCGCTCTATCTCATATAAATTTCCAGGTACACCTGACAACAATGCTCCTTGTATTGTGAAAAACACCTAATTTTCAGCTTCAACCATCATCACCAACTACATTCTCCTCGCATTGATATTTCGCACAATGACATAAGTTCATGAGATTATGTTCTATGAGAATCACCCGTTAGATGCTCTTCAGGAGAGGCGCGCTTAAGGACACCTCAAGGATCAAAATTTCAAACACTTATAACTTCTGACAAAATGCTCAGATTTCATCGTACTACATTTCATTCTTCTCGGCTCGTCAAGGCGGTCCAAAATCATGCATCATGAGTCGAATTCGGTCGAAAAGTGGAAAATTTATTGTTGAGTGTACTTAAGCCCATATTCCAATACACAAAGATGGATTTTGAATTATACATCTGAATGGTTACAATCGGAAGATATTGTTGATCAAAAACTAAAATTCATCAAAGTTGATTCTTTCTTCAAATTTCACTAATTTTTGAAAAATCATAACTCAGTACTCATTGGAGATACAGAGCTCAGAATGATCTCATTGTATTCAGAATTTTATAATCTAGGAAAAAGGCGGGAGCAAATTTTTCTTTCCGATTACGAGATTTGGCAGAAATAGCTGAAAACTGGAAAATGAGCTGAAAATACGAGGTTTTTTGGGCTAACCTGTATTTAGCACAAGAAAAATTCTGCATGAAGAAATTGGTTCTGAACTTCTAGTACCCAAATAATATATTAAAAAATCATAACTACAATATTAATTGCATGCACCAATGTATATATGGTGACTGGACTATTAACAATCAGTTCGTAATGGAAAGAAACATTGAAGCGTATTCATTTTTTTTTTCTTTTGGAACTCTGTAACGCGATCATGTCTCACACATGACACCCTTCTCGTTTAAAAAAATGAATTGGGATTCATATGAGGGTCAAAGATGTTGAAGCGACATTGTAATATTTGAATAGTTATTTGTGCAACTAGTGCGCAAAGTGTCAGTTTGCTGCACCGAAAGAAACGTTTACGCCCGAGCCGTAGGCGAGGGCGGAATGGTTTCTTGAGTGCAGCAGAGGAACTTTGCGCACGTATTTCACATTAAGTTTTTCCTACAGTTACCATTGAATATGAAAAGTGGGTAATTATGGGTAAAATTGCCTGAAATGCATCAAATGTTTTTCTGTGTAATTTTATTATTGATAAAAACCTTAATCCTAAAATCCTAAAGTCCTCGTTGTCCTTGGTTATAATATATAATGAATAATAATTAGCGCGTTGTGCTTCGTTGCACCTCTGCTCACTATAGCAGCCACAGCAGTCACTGTTACCAACTTCATTTTGATTTTACTGCACTGTTGCTCCATATAACCTACTAAGTATTTTGCGTTGCCATGTTGCAAATCTGGAGTGCAGAAAAATTTTTCCCGCACTAGAGCGGAAAAGTGATTCTTTGCGTTCTGTAATCAGTGCAGCAATGGCCACTTTTCAACGTAACTGTAGGAAAAAGTAATTTTTCATTTCAAATAGGATCCTCAATACAACCTACTGTCAAATACTTTTTGTAGAAGAAATATCCCGTTTTTTTAATTATTTACGTCAACTCTGTATAATTAAAAGTTGCGTGTTTCAAAGATTACAATACACCAGTTCTTGAGCGAGTTCTCCAACCCAGAGGGTCACTAGCCATTAAACTTGTGTCATCATAGAATCAATTAGTGGCGGGATAGTATATCAAGTGGGAGACTCAAGGATCACATTTTTGAACATTCTTCAAAAAAAAATATTGAAATTATTACAATAGAGTTGCAACTTCCTGAAACGAAGCCACACCAAGCTACATGGGAAGCCTACTGAGACAGCATCAAACATTGAAAGAAGTTCAAACACGATTTTTGATAGAGGAGTACCGTGTCACACCGATGGTGGAATATCTTCCTCTATTGATTCAAAAAGAAGAAATCATATAAATGTGTAGGGGAGAAGAGCGGAGGAATTTTTCACTTCTCAAAGACAGGAATACGGAAAACTGAGAGACCAAAAAAATGCAGGTAACGTTCAGAGGAAAATTCTATTTTTCGAGCTGTATTTTCCAGTGCGAGCTGTATATATTTGCATCGAGTTTTCTGAGCGAGATACACTTTGAGCTGTCGGAAGCGTTTGAATGGGAAACATTCATGTCATTTTATAGGGGAGACTGACAGTTTGAAGTACAGCTAACCATAGTCAGGTGGTTACGTTTTATTGGTAGGAGCCATTCTTTTATTTCGCTCTCTTCACTCATCATCTCCTCTGCTTCTCATTTCTTATCCTTCTTTTTCTTTTTCTTTTTCCTCTTCTTCTTCTTCTTCTTCTTCTTCTTCTCCTTCTATCCCTTCTTCTTCTTCTCTTCTTCTTCTTCTTCTTCTTCTTTCTTCTTCTTCTTCTTCTTCTTCTCTTCTCTTCTTCTTCTCCTTCTCCTCCTCCTCCTCCACCCACTCCTCCTTCTTCTTCTTCTTCTTCTTCTTCTTCCTCTTCTTCTTCTTCTCTTCTTCTTCTTCTTCTTCTTCTTCTTCTTCTTCTTCTTCTTCTTCTTCTTCTTCTTCTTCTTCTTCCTCTTCTTCTTCTTCTTCTCCTTCTTCTTCTCCTCCAACATCCTCCTTCTCCATTCTACTCCTCCACCTTCTTTTTCTTTCTCCTCTCTCAACCATTCTTTTCCTCTCTCAATTTTTCCTTCAATTCTCCAGATCTGAACCTTCCACACATTATTTTGTTGTCGATTCTCTCCTCCTATCCTCGTTTACCTCTCTCTCTCTCTATTTCTCACTTTCTCTCTTCCTCTCGCACTATTTCTTCCCCTCAAACAATACCTCTCTCTCCCTCTCTAAATAACACCACCTCTTACTCTCCCTCGATACCTCGATTCTCTCCTCCTATCATCGTTTACCTCTCTCTCTATTTCTCACTTTCTCTCTTCCTCTCGCACTATTTTTCCCTTTAATCAATACCTCTCTCTCCCTCTCTAAATAACACCACCTCTTACTCTCCCACTATCTTTTCTTCTCTCACTATTCCTGTCTTCCAAACAATCTCTCATCCTCACACATTAACACCCTCTCTTTTCTCTCACACTCTCTCTTCTCTCTTACTATTCTTCCTCTCAAACAATCTCTCACAACATTACCCTCTCTGTCTCTACAATTCAATATTCTCGTCTTCCAAGAGATAACACTTGAGAGAGACACTAGATAAATAATAATGGAGAGCCAGCTGCTTTTGAAAGTGAGCGGTCCTTGAAGTGAGATTCACTGTATCTGTCAGTATTGCTTGGATGAGAAGCGTCCATGTTATCTGTAAGTAATGCTGTCAGTTCATAGTCGATTGCACCAGAATAGGGGCCTAAACCCTCTTGAAAGCTGATGCTCTGCTATTTATTCTATGGTCTGTACTAAAACTTTATAGTAATAGTGTAGTCATGGTGTTAGTATTATTGGAGCTACGACTGTACAGAAGGAGCTACGACTAGAAAAGTAGTTCTGACTGTAGCTATGAATGGTGACTCCCTGGGTTGGGGAACTCGCTCATGAACTGTTGTATTGTAATCTTTGAAAAATGCAATCTTTGGTGAAAACTATGGGAACAACCAGATATCTATCATACACGAATAATTTGAAAGTGGGTTCTATTGGGGATCCTATTTGAAATAAAAATTACTCTTTAAAAAATAATCTGTCGCTTCAACATTTTTGTCCCTCATAACAATCCAAATTAATTTTTCTAAATAAGGAGGTGGTCATGTGATACATGATTTCAATGAAGAGTTACAAGAGGAAATTAATAGCGAAATTTGCACATTGATATCTCAACCCATATCAGTTTGTTGATGTAAAAGTTGTACATTAAAACCAGCTGAAATCATGAGGGACCAACTGTGTGATAGCTCCCAAATAGCCTCAGCTTATATTGAGAATGAATGGGAAAACTGTAGTGATTGCATGCAAAGAATCACAACAATTCTTTTCCACCTTTGGACCTTCAATGTTATTTGTTATGTCCTGAAGAAGGACGAAGGAGTAGGTAAATTTTGTTGTCCATTGAACTTGATCTGTAAAAAGGGTCGAAGAATATGTGTTCAAAATTTGAATCTGATTGATCAAATCTTCCAAAAGTTATTGTCGAACATACACATAGACGAGAAACGACTGGCCTTGAGTTGAAAGTGAGAACTCGCTACACTCGTTCAATTAAAATGTGGGTTGATATGGTGAGACCCGCGTAGAACTGTTAGGATTCGTTCATTATTTGTTGATAGAGGAAAATAATATCAAATTTTTACCAAAGACCACTCATCTTGTTGAGTTTGGTATTCAAACATTTCTATCAAAATAGGTATTTCCTCGGCTGTCCAGGCTGGATATCCAGTGTCGAATCATCTGTTGTAAAAATAATCACTGCAGTGATGATCAATGCAGCATGATAGCCGAAAAATATTCTTGCTAAATAATCATATTCCAGATAGATTTTTTATAAAGTATCTGTCAATGGAATGCATGTATCTTTTGATTAGTGATATTGTCTTTTCCATGAATCATTTCGACTTTATCGAGTAAATCTAGTATTGGGTCTACCTTTGTCTAATGCCAATGTGGCTTGATAACAATACAGTTTTGTCTATGTTGATTGAACCAACTTGGAATTGTCATAGATATAAATTCATTTGAAGTTATTTTTATAAACTATTCTTGGGTTTTGTACTATACCATGGGATTTCTTTTGTCACATTTCTCTATGATTTAGTCCAGTCAATATAGACATGAAAAAGGGGGTGTGCTTGCAATTGATATTGTAGTTCTGATTTTTTAATATATTATTTGGGTACTTGAGAGAAGTCCAGAACCAATTTCTCCATGCAAAATTTCCTTGTGCTAGATACACAGTGGCCCAAAAACCTCGTATTTTTTGCTCATTTTCCAGTTCTCAGCTATTTCTGCCAAATCCAGTAATCGAACAGAAAAATTTTCTCTCGCTTTTTTAGATTATAAAATTCTGAATGAAATGAGATCATTCGGAACTCTTCATCTCCAATGAGTACTGAGTTATGATTTTTCAAAAATGTATTAAATTTGAAGAAAAAATCAATTCTGATAAACTTTAGTTTTTGATCAACAATATCTTTCGATTGTTACCATTTAGATGTATAATTCAAAGTCTCTTTAGGTGTATTTTTCTGCTCTACAATCTGAGATCAGGTAAAGTGCACTATCTAATATATATTTCCAGGTACACCTGACAACAATGCTCCTTGTATTGTGAAAAAACACCTAATTCTCAGCTTCAACCATTATCACCAACTACATTGCCCTCACATTGATATTTTGCACAATTATATGAGCTCATGAGATCATTTTCTTCGAGAATCACCCGTTAGATGCACTTCATTTCAGTATTTCCTAGTGGAGAGGCGCGCCACAAGGATCAAAATTTCAAACACTTATAACTTTCTACACAATGCTTTTGACACTTGGTCTTGATTTGAAGAATCATAACTCAGTACTCATTGGAGATAAAGAGTTCCGAATGATCTCATTTTATTCAGAATTCTATAATCTAAAAAAAGGCGAGCGCTAATTTTCCTGTCCGATATCTGGATTTGGCAGAAATAGCTGAGAACTGGAAAATGAACAGAAAATACGAGGTTTTCGGGCCACTTTGTATCTAGCACAAGAAAATTTCGCATGGAGAAATTGGTTCTGGATTTCTCTCATGTATCCGAATAATATATTAAAAAATCAGAACTACAGTATAAATTGCAAGCACCAATGTATATAGTGACTGGAATAATTGACCATTATAAAGTTTGAGAAGCTATTATACACAAGAAAGGAATTTTTTTCCTACAGTTACGTTGAAAAGTGGCCATTGCTGCACTGATTACAAAACGCAAAGAATCACTTTTCCGCTCTAGTGCGGGAATAGTATATTTCGCACCTAGGGCCGAAAATGAGACTTTTCCGGCTCGAAATCGGTTTTCAAGTCCGAGGCCGTAGGCCGAGGACTAGAAAAGATTGAGAGCCGGAAAAACATTTTCGCCCGTGGTGCGAACGCTATTTTTCGCCACACAGAGAAATAAACAATATATATGAGAATAATTGTTTATTAAGCAGTTCCGAAAACAAAAGTGGAAGGTCATAGCTCTAGCTATTAGTATAGTTATTAGTATCTAGTTATTAAAGTATAGAAAACTGAAGAATACATAATACTTGGAAACCTCACAGAATCATATTGATTTTTCCAATACATCAATAAATTTTAGTTCTATTAGGATCCTCCTCAATTTGAATCAGGCAGCCTCTTGTTTTCCCAATTCCAAAAAAAAATACCTAAAATACTCGTTTCACTGGGAATTCGTGTCTGATAGTAGCCTACATTATAACTGAAGAATAAAATTATTACTCATTTTATTGTGATCTATTCATGTTTTTCTTATGAAATTCAATAAATTATAGGCCTACAGCATGAAGACTATGTCCAATTCATTTGTACTGGTGGCAAAATTTTACATTGAAAATAATTATTTGATAAAATCCAAGTTCAATAGTAATGAAAACAAATTCCTTCAAAAAATAATTGATAATAATACGTTTCGAGGGAAAAAATTAAGAACAAAAAAATGGGAAGCATCGGGGGATTTGAACCGAGGTACCATCGCTCCGTAAACAAGCTTCTTACCGCTGCGCCACTTAGACGTTGGTAAATGGTAGTCTTATAACCTGCTGATAAAAATACACACTTTGGGCTATGGAACTTCAATTAGCCTACGGTAGCATAGATGAATTTGAACATTAATATTCTAAAAAATCTAGAAGGAAAATAGAAATTTGGGCTTCCAGGTGCACGAGATTGATATTTTTAGAATCTATGTTCAAAATTTGGAGATCTAAATCATTCCCGTTTTTCCGGTATGCAATCCACAAGTTGACATGTTTTGATGCGAACAAACACAACCCCACTCTCTCTTATTATATAGAAGAAGAAGATATCTTACCTCTATTTCATTCATCCAAATAAAATGATAGTATATTACTGCAGAATACTTTATTCAATTCTAGAAGCATAAACTGATTCTGTTTCATAAACTATTTGTTAAAACGTTCAGCACCATGGATATTGCCCAAGTAGTTCCAAAACTATCCACCAGGTTTTGTGATAAACGCAGTACTATGAGGTTTGAGGTTAGATTCTATTATACTCTGAAAATTGAATTATTGAATTTGAGTAGTTTATAATATCTTATTTGTATTTCATTCATCCAAATGAAATGATAGTATCTTATTGCAAAATACTTTATTCAATTCTAGAAGCATAAACTGATTCTGTTTCAAAAACTATTTTGTAAACCCGTTCATATCAAATCAGAATCAGCTGTTATTCAAGGTCATTTTACAGCCCTAGGGCCGTAAAGTTTTACCGGCCTGGTCGGAAAACAATCACTTTCGGCCACCATATGACGCACGTAAACCAGCTCATTACATCCAAGTGTGGCGAAAAAATCTTTTCTGCACTCCAGATTTGCAACATGGCAACGCAAAATACTTAGTAGGTTATATGGAGCAACAGTGCAGCAAAATCAAAATGAAGTTGGTAACAGTGACTGGGCTGCTATAGTGAGCAACGAAGCACAACGAGCAAATTATTAATTAGATATTGTAACCAAGGACAACGAGGACTATAGGATTTTAGGATTAAGGTTTTTATCAATAATAAAATTACACAGAAAAACATTTGATGGATTTCAGGCAATTTTACCCATAATTACCCACTTCTCATATTCAATGGTAACTGTAGGAAAAATTTAATGTGAAATACGTGCGCAAAGTTCCTCTGCTGCACTCAACAAACCATTCCGCCCTCGCCTACGGCTCGGGCGTAAACGTTTCTTTCGGTGCAGCAAACTGTTACTTTGCGCACTAGTTGCACAAATAACTATATCGTCATTCCATTTAATTGTTTGATAGTAGAGTAACATTATCAAACCTTATACAATTTTTTTGCCTGATTTGAATTCTCCATAGAAAATTATCCTGAATTATTTTATGAATAATCAATAGTTTGAAAATGTCAATAGATTAAATAATGTAATAAATCCACGGCAACAGGAAGTTATTCTTAGAATTGTATTTTGATTACTGTGTATTTCAAATATGAATTTTTATTCTCTGTACAAAATTACTTCTTACTTGGGATGGATATGCGCAGCAGAAAAGCTATACAGCGGTGGGGATACATCGGCGGCTATGTCACCGTTTTGAACCGGCCAGCATTCTTTTCCAGTGAGTATTCAAGCGCTCATGTTAAAGTTAGGAAGTTCAATTAAAGTAATCGTCAAAATTGGCAACTGCGCTTCCACCTATGACTCTATCCATCACTGTAATTGGCTGATCTCCCCCAGTTTCTCTGCGCCGCATATTACTCCAAGTCAGAAGTTATATTGTACGGAGTATACACGCTTCTGGAATAATTGCTATCGTAAGATTCACTCAGGTCTCTCAGCATTACTCATGAATAGCATAGACATGCTATTTCTGACCGTACAACTGACAGTACAAGAGTCTGTAGAAGTGGAGAATGGAAAGGAAGACACATTTTGTTCTGTGTATTGAAAATATCTCTCTCTACTGTTCGTTCTATTTGCATAGTTTGTGTTTATTCAAGATGGTATCTGGTATCGGATCACTTTTTGTGTAGTTCAGAAGTTACTAGAGTGTTATCGGTTCCAACCACGTTTTGACTCTCCAAATCTATATACCGAGAGTAGGCCTATAAAGTGTAATCTATTCTACAGTGAGATTCGAATTGAACTGTCAGCATACTTTATAAATGAAATCTATACTTCCGATCCGAACAGCTATGACAGTTCAATAAGTTGAAACCTTCCATACTCTCTGATCCTTTAGTGTTGATCAAACAACCAGGAATCTGCTGAATCATGGTTTTTTCGAGACTGTAGTCTACAAAAAAGTACTCCTGTTCTGGAAATCAACAAGTCTCAATATCACATCTGTATCAACAGGAATGTTACAGGTATGATAAAAAAAAACCATATTCATTGAAATGGGAGACCGTAAAAATTGAATTTGTAATTCCAATTTTGATGATTACCATATCAGATGTGATAGCAAGCATCAGCGCTCTTATTTCGCTTGCTTGCCGCAAGTAGATCCACTACCTCCGTAACATGTTTACGGAGGTAGTGGTAGATCATGGATCTACATTGTGATGACGTCATAGTTTATTAGAGATCAGTTGTGGCAATACCTACTATTACTTCAGGCAATACCTACTATTACTTCAGGCCCCACAACTGATCTTTAATAAACTATGACGTCATCACAAGATCCATGATCTACTGGCGGCAAGCAAGCGAAAAAAATAAGAGCGCTGATGCTTGTTATCACATCTGATATGGTAATCAACAAAATTGGAATTACAAATTCAATTTCCACGGTCTCCCATTTCAATGAATATGGTTTTTTTATCATTCTTCTAATATTCGTTTGTGAAAAGTAATGATGAATTTGGGGTGTTAAATCATGGAATACTGTTGTGTACCTAATTGTCGCGGGAATTATAACAAGACTCCAAAAATTTCCGTACGGTATTTTCTTTTTCGAAAGATGAAACTTTGAAACGAAAATGGATACGAGCGATAAGAAGAAAGAACTTCAATTCTACAAAACAACGGTTCACATGAAGTGTAGAAGAGCAGTGCAAATAAAGTGTGAGTGGAAAATTTAATTAAGGTGTGGAAGAACAGTGTAATAAAATGTGAAATAACAGTGTAATATTAGAGTGAGCAAGAACAGTGTAAATAAAGTGTGTGAAAGAACTTTTCAACTAATAAACTAAAAATCTGGTGTGGTACACTCACACAACTTTCCTTGCTCATATTCGAAACTACGATCAGACTTTTGTATATGTGTATATATAATTGTTTTCAGAGTACTTTTTCCTTTGTGTAAATTGTGAAATTCAATGATTTTTTTAGTCGTCATTTTTTTAAAGTCGTCAAAACAGCTGTTCTACAGATGAAATATCTCGACTATGTGTTCTTTTTATGAACTGCTCTACCTACCTACCTCATGCACGAGAAGGAGGTTACAAAGTCCATTTCTCAAGGATGGGGTGGACCCCCCATTAGTTTCCCAGAAAGGAGACTCATGCCAGTTAATAGAGCTGATAAATAACTATACAGAGTATGAATTTGAAAAAAATCGGTTATTTTGAAAAAATCGTGAAAAACATGGTTTTTTAGTAATTATCCGCCATTTTTCTCAAGAATATCACGGAGCTCCTGCAATTTTCCAAGGTAAAAACTCATGTCATTTGATAGGACTTATGAATAGCTACCCATGGCTTGAATTTGAAGAAAATCGTTAGAGCCGTTTTCGAGAAAACCGTGAAAAACCTGGTTTTTGGTCATTATCCGCCATTTTTCTCAAGAATATTACGGAGCTCATGGAATTTTCCCAGAAATGAGACTCATGCCAGTTGATAGTGCTTATGAATATCTATCCATGGTATGAATTTGAAGTAAATCGTTAGAGCAGTTTTCGAGAAAACAGTGAAAAACATGGATTTCTAGTCATTATCCGCCATTTTTCTCAAGAATATTACGGAGCTCCTGAAATTTTCCCAAAAATGAAACTTATGCCAGTTGATAGGGCTTGAAAATAGCTATCCATGGTATAAATTTGAAGAAAATCGTTGGAGCCGTTTTCGAGAAAACCGTGAAAAACATGTTTTTTTAGTCATTTTCCGCCATTTTTCTCAAGAATATTACGGAGCTCCTGAAATTTTCCCAGAAATGAGACTTATGCTAGTTGATAGAGCTCATAAATAGCTATCCATGATATAAATTTGAAGAGAATCGTTAGAGCCATTTTCGAGAAAAACGTGAAAAACATGGTTTTTTAGTAATTATCAGCCATTTTTTCCGCCATCTTGAATTGAATTTTATTTAATTTCTTATTGTCGGGTCCTCATGGTATAAGGACCTTAAGTTTAAAATTTCAAGTCGATCGGTTAATTAGGAATGGAGTTATCGTGTTCACAGACATACACACACACACACATACACACACACACACATACACAAATACACACACACAGACCAATACACAAAAATCATGTTTTTGGACTCAGGGGACCTTGAAACGTATAGAAAACTTGAAATTGGGGTACCTTAATTTTTTTTGGAAGGCAATACTTTCCTTACCTATGGTAGTAGGGCAAGGAAAGTAAAAAGTAAATGCAAAGTGTTGGAACTGTCCATAACATCATAATATTAAAGGTTTTATCTAACTGAAAAACATTCCTGATGAGTTTCTTTGTACCACAGATTTATTGTGATCAAGTTTGTGGGAGCCTCTTTCTTAGATAAGAGTTACATCTAATTTGGTTTATCTTTGATTTACCTCTCTTTCGATTCTGATACAGGCTATTTTTGGTTGAGATGAATTTATCAATAGCTCTATCACTGAATCGAGTAGACCTATGTCTATCAAGCTGAAAGTATGGATAAATTATTGAATTCGTGGAATAAAGTGTTTTATTTAAATGAAATTTCTATTTATATTAAAATACAAATGTCTTTAATCTAAAATTCAGACAGGATTCCATTCAATAAAAAATCGATACAGTAACAAAAGTTACATTGATAAGCTAGTAGAAACTACTATGATCTAGGAAGAATCAATCTACATGTTATGACGGCATTAATTGATTGTGGGGCCTGAAGTGATAGTAGGTATTGACTGAAGTAATAGTAGGTATTGGTGTAGTGCCTTGATACTGATAAATTCCATATTACAATAATAAAGGAAATAGCTCCAGAAACACAGAACCTATTCTGTTGTGCTTCAACGTTTTGTTTTGTCAGTTCTGCTTCTAGTCCAGTCAACGAAAGATTATAAAGGGAGAAGTTTGGAACACAATAGCTATTAAACACGTAGCTATTTCAAGGATAGTTAGGGAGTTAACATATCAAGAGTTCTCACCCATAAAGCCTGTGTTAAGGGGGTGATTGTGGTTTGAAAGTATCATATTTTGGTCTTTCACATATATCTCGAAAAATATTATTGTCTCGGACATTTTTATTTAAAACAAAATTGAAGCTCACAAATCAGCCAAGTTTCATCTGTAACATTTGTATAAATCTTGTATATATGGCAAATAAATTGAATTTGAATTGAATTGAACATTTTCCCATATCTCTCATAGTTTTCTCGAAAGTGTCACATTTTGAAGTAAAACCCTTCTGGCTTCAATTTTAAATATTTTTGACCATATAGCTTTTTAAACACATCTCTATCACATGGGCTAGGGGTGAGGACTTTTGATATGTTTAGCCTACCCCCTTAGAAGAGCTGCGGGGTCAAAAATTGTGATCCAATCTTCTCCCTCTAAACCTTTTTTCAAGCATTCATTGCGTGGACTATTTCTGCTTCATCAATTCTGCATCGTCAGTTTTGCTTCATCGGTTTTACTTGAAAAAAAAAGTTTTATTTTTTAAACATCAATTCAGTTTATTGCATGACGTACTTAGGCTCACAATAGAAGGTTCATAAGCACCTTAAGAGCTCAAAGCTTATCTTCGGTTACATGAAGATGTTCAAGAATACAGTCCAGCTATAATATACTATCCTTGAAGATGGTTGCAATATTTTCACATAAAGATATTAACATAATGTGTCATATTACGGATTACGAGTTTAAACAAAAGCTGATCAATCTCTGTTCAAATAGATTAGGTGCAAAACGACGTGTGTCGTATTTTGATAGTCTTCAGTCAAATCTGGATAGAACAATCTCTTTTGAAATTAAAAAAAAAACAAAGATTCCTAAAGTCTATAACTATTAGCCAGTAGGCAAAAAAGATGTTGACAGACCACGCAAGCGGTGGCAATAATAGAAATTTGTTTATGTTTATTTGAATAATAAGGTAGATGTGAGTTGGAATAGGTTAAAGCTCAATAATTCTTGTTTGTAAGAAGAAGAAGACAGAAGATTTTGAGATCATTACAAGTTTTATTTTTCGTATTTACAGCTAAGAACATATTTTACAAAATGATATTAATAACTTCTATAAATTCATCTGATAAGCTTGATCAATAATATAGAATAGGTTTTGGACTACAATACAGCTCAATTATAACAATGAGGAATTGGTTATTCTTTGTTAAAGAATAACATCTTCTTCGATGAATAGTTTTAGTATCTACATAATAATTGTTTTCCACGTACATCTACAATCAAAGTAGACGAGAATGATTTTTTGGTTCCATTATGAGTTTTATTTTCTGTGTAACAAAAAAACTGATACAGAGATATCCATTGAATGCTGAGGTATATTATTTGATACTGGTGGTTCAGTAATATTTTTCATCCTTTAATATTACTTACATTTTTACATTGCAAATATTTTTCTCAATTGGAAAGAGTAATTATATGTCATCAATTTCGTGTCAAGAGATCCTATCCCCAATAAATGGCTTTCCTTTATTCTTAGAACCAGCATAGATATGTAGTGTAGGCTATGTTATAATAAATGTGTGCGTACGTGATCTCTATTCTTTACTAACAGGTAACCCGTGCTCCGCATGGGTCTATTTAAAAACTTTATGTAATTAAATATTGGAGAATGGAAAAAGGCATATAACCACCCTCGGTTGATTAAGAATCTATATGCGAAATTTCAAGTTCAGTAGTTTAATCAGTCCAGTAGTTCAGACGTGAAGATGCGTCAATCATGATTTTTCTATTACGTAGCCTACTTGTATAAGCCAGTTCATTCCTTTATTATAGTATAGATAACATGACTTGTTAGTTTTCATCCGAGTCTTTATTTACTAACAAACTTACTTTGTTGGTGAATGAGAAGAATCAAAGTTATCACGACGAATAAAATTCATCAAAATATCGAAATTACGAATTTCTCCCTTGACAAGAGTTTGATTCTAAAATATCTCTCGATAACTTGATAAATAATAGAGTGAGGATCAATACATGTTATGTTTCTAAATAGTTTGTTCAAAGTCATTATAAGAATTTTTGTTACTTAATTTTTGCTGTTCCAAATGACACCAAGTATCAAGTGAGAAACTTGAAACTTATAAACCTTTAGTGGGGTGCACGTTATAATGACAGTGGAGGAAGATAGGAGAACAACGTTGTCGATCCTCTGTCTTGTATGGTTATAGGCCTATTTTCAATTCTTCAAGATTTCATTACGTCAAGTTTCAAAATAGACCCTAGCGGAGCACGGGCTACCTGCTAATAAAAGTGAATAAAATAAATGTCGAATCAACCATACTTCACAGTGGCTTACCCGTTCCACAATATCAATTGAAATTCTACAAATAAATATTGAAGATACATTGAATCTCTAATTTTTTACAGTTTGTATGACCTATGCGCATCTCATGTTTTATTTTATATCCATAGAAATAGTGACATTTTCAAGTTCAAAACATTTACCATATAAAATGTGGTACAAGAGTGAGATTTACCTTGAACTGTAATTAACATTGGTTTCTGAAAATATTAATGATATTCGAATGAGATGCTGACGTTTTAAAGTAAATCTCACTTTGAAGAGCCAATTATTTGAATTGGTAGAAGGTACATTAAATCTCAATAATATTCACGGTTGACATACACATTTCATGCCAGCTTTTCTTTTTAAACATTGTCTTCTTCAAGTGCTGTTGGTGACATCCTTGCTTGATCATCCTTACAACTACTATTCGCATCACCATTATTATCATCATTGTAAGCACTAAAACTATTACTATTGTTCAGATGTCTGTGCATTTGCAATCGCCTAGCTGCAGTCTGGTAGTACCTAGCAACCAAGCTGTTTGTATGCTGATCCATGTGTGCTGGAACAATGGTGGGATTGAAACAGCTGTTCTGGTAGGTTACTGCTGGTAGTGGCAGGGGCCAAGCTGGTGAAGATGCTATACTGTGATGTAGGGGAGTTGGTCTAGGGTGACGATTGCTATCATTGGGAGCATTGTGAGAGACCACATCAACTTCCTCACTGCTCACATCTACATCTTCATCACTGCTGTAGACTTTTTTCCTTTTTGATGATGACCCATCTTCAGGAGCGGATTCCATGTCCAAGCTATGTTCAGCATCTATGCATCCTGCAAGCTTTGGTTCCCCTTTTATAGGAAGATCTTTCGCAGTCATTTTTCTTTCCTGGAGAGGTAAAATTTGCTCAGAAACATTATCTGGAGCCAGTAAGGATGCAACATCAAACTGCCGTTTTCGGCCAACCATGTTGTTTAGAGTGACTGATGTGAGATTGACATTTGTGTGATGGTTGTGATGATGGTGGTGATGGTTGGTTTGGTGGTGGTGATGGTGATGGTGGAATGCTGTGGGGAAAACCGCCGCTGGAGTCCAGATCGTTCCAACTGGTGTCGGTGACAATGGAGGAGGTGGTGGACTGCTCGAGTCATTTCCATCATCCTCTACAGCCAAACCCATGTGTTTCCTCACTTTTCGCTGCGCTTTCCTCCGCCTAAAGTCCCCCTTCTTGAAATCATCTACATTTGCCGGATGTATCGCCCAATAGTGTCCTTTTCCATTGGCACTTCTTCCCGCTTTCACAAAACAATCATTCAGAGAGAGGTTGTGACGGATAGAGTTCCTCCAGCCTGGTCCCCGGGTGCGGAAGTAGGGATAGTTGTCCAGAATATACTGATAGATATCGGAGAGAACCAGTTTATGGTCAGGAGATGATAGAATGGCCATTGCTATTAATCCAATGTAGCTGTACTGTGGTTTGGGCTCCTCTGGCTGAAATACGCGGTGATGGAAGAGGGACATTGACAGTGCCAGCCTGGGATGGTAGGCTGCTGTGGCCGGGTAGGGTGGACACAAAGCTGTGGCTGTACCTGGGTATTGGGACCCGGCTCCACCAGGACTGATAAACTGCTGACATCTGTAACAAAACTTCATTTATTCAGATACGATCCATTCAAATTTCTTCATCATTCAAAGTTGAAAACTATGCAATTTAAAAGTGAACAATGAATTCAACTTAGAAATGGAAACTTCTGATATGTTTATCTACAATTTTTTATACCTTTGACATGTTCACTAACTAGTCCCAGCAAAGATCCGGGAAAAAAAGATTGTGTTGCAAACATTCCCCCCCATTTTATTTGTCATTAGCTGCAAATAGGGTATGAAGTATGTTAGTCATAACTCTGATGTTACATAATGTTTTTGTTAGTTCTGGATTATTTTAATTTATATAAAAATAATTCAAAGATAATATTTCATTATGTATTTCAGTTTATTATTTTTTCAAAATTACTGTACTGATTTGTTACATTCATTGATTTTTGTTTGTAAATTGTCAGTGTTTTGGATAAATTTCAATTCCAAATAGATTTTACGAAACTAAAGACTTCACATTGAACATTAAAACTGTTGCAACAAACATAGGGAAATGAATCTAATGGTAATAATCATATTGGAGGGAATCTGATACTCTATAAGTTCATTATCAGCATAAACTATCTTAATTTATTAATCGTTAAAAAGTTTCAAGTTCAAAAAGACCAGAGAATCAAAAACAAATGTTTATTTTTAGAAATACCATAATCTGAATGTTGGGTACTCTGAAGCATGGAATATACAACCAAGATTTGGTAGGTTAACATGGTTACCATAACATCAAAAGTTTGTTTACGTTAGTGGCCGGTTTTTGGGATCATGCCAAGTTGCCAGATTCATTGAACAGATAAGTAGTTCCGTACCTATGGATTCTATAAATATGTTTAAAGCCGTGTACTCAGTACTCACTGAACAAATGTTCGACAAACATGTCTGTTGAGGAGCTCAGGGACAAACATTTTAGAAAGTTTGGACAATAATTGTCAAACAAAGAATTACTTTTTCCCAAACATTTTCTGAGTTGACAGCTGTAAAACATAAAACTTATTCTTCCCACTTACAAATGTTTTGTTCGTTGATGCGTCCACACTGGCCAAGGGCAAACATTGTTTGTCAAACATAATAAAATTTGCCCAAACTTTTTCAACATGTCTTTCGAACATTTGTTCAGTATGGACACGGCTTAAGAAACCAATAAACATTTATTGAATACATAAATTTATTTGATCAATAGCTATAGCGTTGTTTATTGAACGACTGACAAACCGGGCATATAACTATTAGATTTCACTAAATAGATTTTGGACAGATTGCAATAAGATGATGGGGATGTTACCTTAGTCGCTCAGCTTGCACTGCATAGTTGTAGAGCTGCAGCCGATAGTGGTCCAATGGCTGCAACATAGGAAGACTGGGCGCTTGAGGACCTCTCCCAGTCGGACTTGGCTGTTGGTGACTACCAGTCTGGTTGTTCTCTCCATTATTTCCTCCAGGCTGGCCTAGCATTATAATTTTTCTTTTCCTCCTTCTTCTCCTCCTTCACCACCTCTCTATTTTTCTCTCTCCCTTCTTCTTTCTTTCCGTTCTCTTCTTCCTCTTACTCTACTTTCTATTTCCTCTGTTTCTCCATTTTACAAAATTTCTTCCACTTCTATCACATTCTCACGTTCACTTTCCTCTTTTTCTTCCTCCTCTTCCAACCTGAAATAGGAATTAGTTATTGAAAATTCATAAGAACAATTTTAAATGTAATAGAATTGAATACAAAAACATATGATTCACATTGCTCCCGATCTAAACGGAGATTGATAAAGCTGTTGTTTGAATCATATTCGCATATAACTCTAACCTTAAACAGGGTGGGCGAAAAGACCGATAACGGCTTAATATCTCATAAACAAAGGCAATTTGACTGTGGCTGTGATTGGGGATCCTAATAGAATTGAAAATACCACTTTACTATGACTTTAAAAATCTGGTCCGCCATCTGGGATCCGCCATTTTTAATGCAACTTTTTTTTTTGAATAGGAAGGTTGTCATGAGATACATGATTTCAAGACAAATAAATGGCGAAAACCGCAAATCGCCATCAATCGTTCGATTCAAACCGTTTGGAAGATATTCACATTATTGCTCAATACCACTCATTTATTTCATTTCTGATTTGCATGGTATTGATTTATAATTTCAGATCATTTTGTCAGCCAATATTGGCAAAGAGAAATGCAAGCCATTTCAAGAGCAATGTTACGAGATACTTCAGGGAACGTCTAGAATATATTCAATCGGAAGGACGCCACCTACGCAATGTTATTTTTGCTCCTTAATTTTTGTAATTTTCTCAAAGTTCCGAGTTTGTAGAACACATTGTGTGAGAAAATAAAGTTTTTGTTCAAAATTTCTAAATTTTTGGCTTTTTAAAATCATGCAGTTCCTAGTAAACACCCTTTATTATGAGAAGATTCCTAGTTGATCGTTATGGTGGCGGGCGGAAGCAGAATATGCCAACATCGTATGCCTGACTTCTGTGCAGCTGCATGCCCAATTATAGAATCACGGCGTGCCAGGCTCTAACTTGAATAGCAAACTAAGTTGGTTGATCGAATGTTTTTGCTATACTGAGTAGCTTCTCGGAATTTTCTTCTGATCAGCTGTCCGTCCCTATTAGGCATTCAATCATTTGATTAAAACCATAGAGAAACGATAGCATAAGTAGATATCCCATGGTATAGGGCGTTTATGTCGCAACTTTTAGTGTTATCCCAAGCCGATAGTTCACGTAGTTCTTTCCTATGCAGCTATGTGACGCTGGTAGTCTCTCGAATTTTGCCGTTCATACACTATCACCCCAACAAAACAGTAAAAATTTACAATAATGACAGTAATCGGCTTGAGATAACAGTAAAAGTTGCGACATAAATTCCCTATACCATGGGATATCTATTTACGCTATTGTTTCTCTATGTTGAAACCTTCTCATCACAGCTGATCAGCTGTCTGTTCGCTAGCAGTTTTTTTGTGTTGATTTCAGAGGTGAATGTCGTGGTTTTCTTCATTGAAATTCAAAAATTCTCAATTTATCTTGAACGTTGCCATGGCAACCAGGTAACGAATGATTTTGACTCAACATCAAGAGCCAACTATTCCAGTTTTCCCTTCAAATTGAAGTTGGAATAATTCTCAATATTATATAAGAATCAAATTTCTGATTAGAAAAACATTGAAATGGAATTAAAATATTATTTAGTACACAGTTCTTTTAAATTGTATTAGTTCATAACGCATGTAAACCATTTCCATTAAACAAAACAATGTTATGAACAAATAACATATGAAAAGGTACTGTTAGTTGAATAATAATACTATCATTGAATTTCTAATATCATGAAGGAAAGAATCGGCCTATACATGTATGTGATAGGAAATACACGAATAAAGCATCATCACGTCTGAGCTACTTAAGTGATAAACTTGGAATTTCGCATAAAGATTCCTAATTTACCGAGGATGGCCTATTCTCAGTTCTCCAAGATTTCAGTACGTCCAAGTATTTAGTTTGTCAAGTTAACAATGTGTCGGGTTTTCAGTACGTCAAGATTTCAGAGAGTAAACTTTTAAATTTGTCAAGTTTTTCAGTGAATATCCTCTACATCTCAATTCTTAGAAAATCGATTAATGCATGTGGAAAAAGAGGTATCTAAAATATACACGTGTTATAGCTGCCTTTTCATCTAGTTCGAAACGATACACACAGAGTTATAATCCAAAATTAAAATAATAATCTCAATAGGCCTTGAAAGGCAAAGAAAACATGGAGCTCATAATGCTGGTTTGTTTTCGAATGATCAGTTTCCCCTGCCGTGCTTTCTGTCGATGTGTGGACACTCTAATAGCAACTAGCAACCAACATTATTTATGAAGCGCGACTGAGCATTATTCATTCAAAAGCACCCCGTTCCAGCCTCAACAAGTGGTCTTTGACCAAACTTTGATCAATGTTTTCAGAACCGACGGTTATACGGAGGCAATATATTTGGTTGTACGTGAATGTTAGTATAGCATAAACCCCCTATGTTAGGTTTAGAGGTCTCTAGGAAAACCAACAACTTAGACATGAAAAGGGAGGCCATACACCCCAATCTATTAAGGGCTATCCGCTTGCATAAGGGTTTGGAAAGTCCTTATGGTAACCTTATTACGAAGGTCTGAAGGGCTATCCCTCTTGTCATAGGGTGAAAAGCCTACTGATCAAGTAAACACGAACACCTTCCAGTCGCTGAATCGTTCAATCGTGGCAACTGGAAGTGTAATCTCGATAAATGTAGTCTATAATATTATAATAAGAGAGAGTAGGGTTGTGTTTGTTCGTGTGTTCGTTTGTTCGTTTGTTCGTTTGTTTGCATCAAAACATGTCAACTTGTGGATTGCATACCGGAAAAACGGGAATGATTTAGATCTCCAAATTTTGCACTTGGATTCCAAAAATATCGATCTCGTGCACCTGGAAGCCCAAATTTCAATTTTCCTTCTAGATTTTTCAGAATTAATGTTCAAATCTATGCTACCATACATGAAGTTCCATAAGCTACATTGTTGCAGCTCAGAAGTGTGTGTTTTTTTATGAGGAGGTTATAATGCTGTTACAAGACAACTAATTTCGAACGGCCGTCTAGTGGAACGGTAAAAGGCTAGCTTACGGAGCAATGGATCCTCGGTTCGATTCCCGATTCTTCCCAATTTTTTTGTTCTCAATTTTTTCCCTCGAAACGTATTATTATCAATTATTTTTTCAAGGAATTTGTTTTCTTTACAATTGAACTTGGATTTTATCAAATAATTATTTTCAATGTAAAATTTGGCCACCAGTACAAATGAAATGGACATAGTCTTCATGCTGTAGGCCTATCATTGAATTTCATAAGAAAACATGAATAGATCACAATAAAATAAGTAATAATTTATATTCTTCAGTTATAATCTACTATTAGACACGAATTCGCAGTGAAACGAGTATTTTTGGTATTTTGTTTGGAATAATTGGGAAAACAAAAGGCTGCCTGATTCAAATTGAGGAGGATCTAATCGATACTAAAATTTATTGATGTAGCCTATTGGAAAAATCGATATGATTCTGTGAGGTTTTCAAGTATTATGTCTTCTTCAGTTTTTTATACTTTAAAAAGGAAAGAACTGGCTTATACACGTAAGGAATAGGGAATTATGTTTGACGCATCATCACGTCTGAAATATACTGAACTGATTAATTTGAAATTTTGCATATAGATTCTTAACTAACCGAGGATGGTTATTTATGCCCATTTTCAGTTCTTCAAGATTTTATTACGTCAAGTTTCCAATTTGTCATGCTTCCAGTTGTTGTATAGAAGCTGCTGAACATTTCTTTTAAAAGGGACATTAGATGATAGGTATGATTGGGGATCCTATTCGAATAAAAATAACTGATTTTCTGTCGCATCAAAACCGCACCGATTTCTCAAACCGTTCAAAAGTTATTCTCATTCAAAGATACTGATAAATCATGCATCTATCCATCATCTCTACTATAATAATGGAAAGAGCTGGCTCATACACGTACGTGATGTAGGAAAATTATGTTTGACACATCATCACGTCTGAACTACTGGAATGATTGATTTGAAATTTTGCATAAAGATTCTTCATTAACCGAGGATGGTTAAAGGCCTATTTTCAAATTTCGAATTTTTTATTACGTTAAGTTTTCATTTTGCAAAGTTTTAAAATGGACCTTTGCGAAGCACGGGTTACCTACTAGTAATTATATAATTGGACCAGCGTTACGAGTTAATTGACATGGAAGGAGCAAATAGATTTGTTGTGTAGGAAACTGTTCAGAAATATATATTATGGTATTAGAAAATCGAAACACTGTGTGAGCTTACGTGCTTTTGAAAATCTATTACACTCTCTTCTGGTTTATAATTATACTAGCCGTCAGGCTCGCTTCGCTCGCCATATCCGTCTAGCCAGGGGGCTCCGCCCCCTGGACCCCCGACCGGATCGTCCAAGAATGAGATCAGCAGGCTCGCTTCGCTCGCCTACATTTTTAATTTGAGCATTTTTATCATATGTTAGGACAATCCAGTCGGGGGTCCAGATTAAACGTCTGGCTAAACGGATATGGCGAGCGAAGCGAGCCTGACGGCAAGTAATATAATATTCCCAGGATTGAAGTAGCAGTGCCCAATCAATTTTTCGCGATAAATGCATTTAAATCTTCAACTTGGTGCCAACCTAACAAAGTCAACTCAACTTAATGCCAACCTGACAAAATTATTAATTTAGTTGCCAGTTAACAACTGTTTCGAAGAGGTACTCTATCTGAATTATATTTATAATTGAGAGATTGGGAGAAGAAGAATATACATGCTAAAAGACGAACTTTAAACCCTTAAAAACAACCCTTAGAGTTAAAATATTGCCAAAAGATTTCTTAGTGCGCCTCCAAAGGGCCAACTGAACATACCTACCAAATTTGAACTTTTTTGGTCCGGTAGATTTTTAGTTATGCGAGTGAGTGAGTGAGTGAGTGAGTGAGTGAGTGAGTGAGTGAGTCAGTCAGTCAGTCAGTCAGTGAGTGAGTGCCATTTCGCTTTTATATATATAGATTCTTATATCCAATTGTATAATAATAAAAATACAATATAATGTTATATATCAAATTATATTCAATTGTAGCACTGCCGCAAAGGAACTTATTCTTCAGAAAAATATTAATTAGATTGAAGGTACATTTTTGTTTGTGCGTAAACATCGGCAGTCGACAACGACAATCATTGTTGACATTCATATTGTACAAATTTCAAGTGTTCTGAAACAGCTGATCAAACTATTTGTGTTTGTTATTAAAGAATCAAAATCTGGTGTGGCGCACTCACACAACTTTCCTTGCCGTTATGGAAATTGATCACGTGACGCTAGTGTTCCCGCGCATCTCAAGTCTACTATTCAAAGATTTGAGCCAGCTGGTGACAGGGCAATAACGCTGGAGACACACGAGGTCTGCTATCTCTTCATAGTGAATCGTTTAATAGAATCAACAGTTGCCAACAGTTTGCAATTGGATAATCACATTTTCCCGAATTTCGAGCTTATTACTTTCCTTGCCCTATTACCATAGGTAAGGAAAGTATTGCTTTCCGAAAAAAAGGTACCCAAATTTCTAAATTTCTATACGTTTCAAGGTCCCCTGAGTCCGAAAAAGTGGTTTTGGGTATTGGTCTGTCTGTATGTGTGTGTGTGTGTGTGTGTGTGTGTGTGTGTGTGTGTGTATGTGTGTGTGTGTGTGTGTTGTGTGTGTGTGTGTGTGTGTGTGTGTGTGTGTGTGTGTGTGTGTGTGTGTGTGTGTGTGTGTGTGTGTGTGTGTGTGTGTGTGTGTGTGTGTGTGTGTGTGTGTGTGTGCGTCTGTGTACACGATATCTCATCTCCCAGTTAACGGAATGACTTGAAATTTGGAACGTAAGGTCCTTACACTATAAAGGTGCGTACAGACTTTCGTTCCGCTCCAAGACCGAACGTCACTCCAGCAGAGCGATTGATGATCGACCGGCGAGCAACAATGGTTCGACCGGGGAACGCGAGAAGATCTACCATCTTCCGTAACGTTCATGATCGGAGCGAGTAGAGAGCGGAGGCGGAGCGATTGCTGTGCGATGGTGGTACGTGAGCGGTACGAGGGAGGAGCGTGCTCGGTGCGGGTTGGAAGCACGAGTATGTGTACGCAGCTTAAGGATCCGACACGAATAATTTCGATCAAATGCAATCCAAGACGGCGGCTAAAATGGCGAAAATGTTGTCAAAATCAGGGTTTTTTGCGATTTTCTCGAAAACGGCTCCAACGATTTTGATCAAATTCATACCTGAAGTAGTCATTGATAAGCTCTATCAACTGCAACAGGTCCTATATCTGTAAAAATTCCAGGAGCTTTGCCCCATCTATGCAAAGTTTGATTTTAGATTCTCAATTATCAGCCTTCATATTCAATTTGATCAGAAATTTTCAAGTGGAAAAGATTGAGCATGAAAATCTCTGCAAGTAATGTCCAGTAACATTTCCACCTTAAATTGTAAATAAGCTTGAAATCAGAGAAAATGTGATTATTAAGTCGCAAACTGTTGGTTCTATTAAATTATTCACTACGAAGAGATAGCAGACCCCGTGTGTCTCCAGCGTTATTGACCTATCACCAGCAGTCTCATATCTTTGAATAGTAGACTTGAGATGCACGAGTACACTAGCGTCAGGTGATCAATTTTCATAACGGCAAGGAAAGTTGTGTGAGTGCACCACACCAGATTTTTTTTTTATTTTAGGTGAAAATGTTACTGTAAATTAATTGTAGAGATTCTTATGCTCCACTCAAAATGTTTTGTTTAAATTGTATCTGAAGCGTGATAATTGAAAATCCAAAATCAAACTTTGCATAGATGGGGTGGAGCTCCTGAAATTTCTACAGATATGGGACTAGTGGCAGTTGATAGAGCTTATCGATGACTATTTTAAGTACAACTTTAATCAGAATCGTTGGAGCCGTTTTCGAGAAAATCGCGAAAAACCCGGTTTTTGACAACATTTTCGTCATTTCAGCCGCCATCTTGAATCGCATTTGATCGAAATTGTTCGTGTCGGATCCTCATATTGTAAGGACCTTAAGTTTCAAATTTCAAGTCATTCCGTTAATTGGGAGATGAGATATCGTGCACACAGACGCTCATACACTCATATATATATATATATAATATATATATATATATATATATAATATATATATATATATATATATATACACACACACACACATGTGTACGTGATAGCTTCAGACATGAAACAATAAACTTGAACTGGACAATAGACTTTGCATGGTGACATATTATATGAGTCTATGTGATGAATTATTATCATATAGATGGAGATGGAAAGATTAGATTTAGACATGTATGGTGAGATCTGATTTGATTGTATATTACTCACGTTTGCTGGCTTGTAACTACTTTATCTAGTTAGCTGACTAAACAGCCTACTTCTCAATGGATTGAAATGTATGCAATGAGAAATGAGCCTATATGAAGAGTGGCGCAGTGGATATCTTATTCATTTACTAGCCGTATCCGTCTAGCCAGGGGGCTCCGCCCCCTGGACCCCCGACTGGATCGTCCAAAAATGAGATCAGCGGGCTCGCTTCGCTCGCCTGCATGTAGATTCCAGCGGAATCTCTGTACCGAATTTGAACGTATTATGTCAATTTGATCTCGGAATACACCTGTTACTATATCGGCGTATCTTTGGCGAACAAAATTCTTCCACCTCAGCTAAACCTGTGTACTGAATTTTTTTTAATATATTTCCATCAATTATTGAAAATGGTGAGGAAACGCAGAAAAGCTGAGAAAACGCTTATTCTGGCTAACTGGATAAATTGGTATCCAGGAGGTCGTGGATAAATGCATTTCAATCTTCAACTTGGTGCCAACCTAACAAAGTCAACTCAACTTAATGCCAACCTGACAAAATTTTTAATTCAGTTACCAGAACAACTGTTCCGAAGAGGTACACTCTCTAGATTATAGTTCTATATTAACATGTGGTATGGACATTTCAATTATATTAATTTCAAAATATTGGAATAAGAAGAATATAGATGCTAAAATAACTTTAAACCCTTAAAAACCACCCTTGGAGTTAAAATATCGCCAAAAGATTTCTTAGTGCGCCTCTAAAGGGCCAACTGAACATACCTACCAAATTTGAACGTTTTTGGTCTGGTAGATTTTTAGTTCTGCGAGTGAGTGAGTGAGTCAGTCAGTCAGTGAGTGAGTGCCATTTCGCTTTTATATATATAGATTCATTGGATAAAGCAAACACTACAATAGTCGGAAAAGAAAAAACAGGCTATTGCCCAAAACTTCTTCAATTTCTTAATTTTGTCTCAAATATCAAGTGGTCTTCACCTGACAAATTGTCAATTGTAGAGGGATTGAAATAAAGTGCAACACGTGCGGTTTTAATGGTAGTCAATTGACAGAAAATAAGTCAAGTTGGTTTTTTTTAAAATATTACGTCCATCATATGCCTTTTTCTCTAGTGAGGATTTCCTGGAGTCGGTCCAAATTTTCCATTCAAGTAGCCTATATCACTAAGAGTTTTGTGATTTCGTTGTGAATTGCTGCCTTTAACTCCTGAATGGTTCGGGGTTTGTTCATATACACCCTTTAATTCCCAATAGGCCTAAGTGAGCTAACTAATTTTTTGAATAAACTCCCATTGTCAAAGGTGTAAGACAAGGGAGCCCAATGTCCCCGACTCTGTCCAATATATACACTGACGAGATTCTAAACATTTGGAATCGATTGACTCAGGGATTGAGCTTTGCAATAATGTCTCCATTAACTCTTTACTATATGCAGACGACACTGTGATTTTTTTACACCGAAGAAAAACTTCAATATGCACTCAACCTAGCTAAACAGAATTGGGTCGGGCTTTGGCTTGAGAATCTCACCTCAAAAATCCAAGATAATGTCTTTTAAAGGAAAGTCAGATTGAAAATCGTGCAATACAACCAAACATTAGATCAAGTGAGAGACTTCAGCTATTTGGGATGCCGCATTTCATTCGAAAACGATGAAGAAGTTGGTGAGAAAGTGGCGAGATTCAGTGCGGTCTATTAAATGCATACGGTAGCAAGGTATGGGTTTTAAACAGTTAAACTGAATCTCGTATACAAGTTGCTGGATTGAGATTTTTAAGAGCGGTCAAAGGTTTTAGATACTAGACTGGATAGAATAGGAAATGTCAGCATAAGAGCTGAACTGAATGTAGAACCGCTATTAGATATTCTGAAAAAATATCGGGGAATTGGTCGACACATTCATTCAAAATACCATCCAAAAGGCTCCAAATATTAGCATGGGAGTACAAACACGAAGGAAAGCGAGGCATGGGAAGAACAAGGAAGAGAAAGATGCCGGTACAGGCCAATAGAGCATAATCTTTATAAGAAAATGATGAACTCTCATTGTAACTGAATGATTGGAACTCTTATTTCAATCCAACACCTCCAAAATTGACAGTTTGAGAAATATTTTGAAACCACCCAATCCATCTGCACCACCTTGTACAATTCGAACTAGGATAATATTCTATCTGCATAGATCGACGAGGTTTAAACAGTCATCTCTATACTTGTGGAAGGATTACCGAAAATTCTTCCCAAAGACAACCAAGTGTGAAAGAGCGGTATAGACAGAAAAGAGAAGGGAAAGAGAGGTTCGTCTCCATTATGATTCAACTTCTAGGCCTACTTAGTAGACTACTATCTTTATTTTGACTTGGGTGCTTAATTTGGGTATTTTCCACACTTTCGCAGGCTGAGACCGCGAAAAAATTCCCATTAAACCACGTTCACACCAAAAAGTGAGTTTTCAACAATTTCTTAGAAAGCACAGAAAAATCCTATCGTCTGAGTGAACGAGCGTTAGCGAGTTTCAATTTTAGACTTACTGAAGGCCAAAGTATTTTATTTTCTACAATAACTTTATTAAGAATTGATGAATCAGCTTCAAATATTTTATCAGTATTCTTCGGACGTTCTCACAGGTCAAGGTCGTTGAGCAACAAAATTACACTCCTTCGCTCCACAATGGACACTCCTTCGTCCTTTTTCAGGATATAAAATAACTTTGAAAGTGGATGTGATTACTACAGTTTTTCCAGTCATTCAGGAGCTATCACACGCGCTGACACACATGATTTTAACTTTTACATCAACAAAATAATACTGGTTGATATATCAATGTGTGGTTTTCACCATTTATTTTCGTCCTAATTTGAGTAATTGAAAGTTATCATTAACAAGCAGTTCGTAATGAGAGAAACATTGAACAGTATCCATTTTTTCTTGGAACTCTGTATCGAAATTATGTACCACATGACTGTATCACCTTCACATTTGAAAAAATGAATTTGCTTTCATATGAGGGTCGAAGATGTTGAAGCGACAAAGTGGAGCCTACTGTTAAATAATTCTTGTAAGAGGAATATTTAGCTGCTTTTATAATTTCCATCAAATCTGTATAATCGAAAATTGCGGGTTTCAAAGATTATAATACAACAGTTATTGAGCCAGTTTTCCAACCCAGCGGGTCACTTGTTGTGGAAATCCTTGTTTTCAACAAACTTGATGTTCCCCACTCAGTGTCAGAAACGTTGAAAAAGTTGTCAGAAGTTTCCTACATAACGTTCTGTTGACAACTTTGACGCAGCTAAAGAGCCTCAAGTATTTGTTCCATAGTATACGAATCATCGCGCATGAACGATAACCCAACTCAAACTCAGACGATTCAAGTAGATAGAGCACAATAATAAATTCAGTATCGGTAAATTCAGAATCTATAATATATAAAATTTCAACTTAATCCGTTTAGTAGTTAAGACGTGATGATGTGTCATTGGTAAATTTACTATCCTGTACATGTGTGAGACGATTCTTTCCTTCATTATATTATAATGAATTATGAAAATATGGATTTCATAAATCTTGATGAAATTGTTTTAAATGATCGCTAGTTGGTGAGCTGATTTTATATTTCATAAAGTATCGAGTAACTGTTTCAGTTCATTATAATAATATGAGTTAAGAAATATACGTGATATATAATTTCCGTTGAAATCAATAATAATCATTGGTACAAGAAGCTGGTGAAGCACAGATAATCCACTCATATAGAAAACCCATTTAATAAAACTCTAGAGATTGGTGGTAACGTGAAATTTTTTATGATTATTTTTTATTTTCTCCTAAGACTAACAAACTCCAATCGAATAAGATCAGATACCAACGTATATCTATCGAATCAAGTGTTCATACTTGGACCGTGAATTTTATATCAAGCCGAATTTGAAAAGTTTACAGTATAATATTGATATCATTCTATACAAAACTTTATTCGGCTGCTACACACCATCATCAATCGCTGGTAAACGCAAGTAGTCTATCTTGTTTACAATAGAAACTTCATGATCCAAACTATATGGTCAGTGAAACTACGGAGTCCAATATGAATTAGCTCTTCAAACTTTGTTCATGATTCAATGGTGGCAAATTCCTAATAGTTATTTTCAGTATCATTCCAAGCATTGAAAATTCCCAATAAACCATCTTCTAGAAAATTTTAAAGTGAACGATTTTACTGCAAGCTAATGATGCACATACAGTAGCCTATATCTCAAACTTAATCCACATCAATTATTATATCTCACCAACTCAACAATCATTGTAACCGACCGTGTAGCAACCGAAAATATTTTCTGTATTTGAATATATGAGTGGTTGTGATGTATTCCAAATAGCTTCATTCAATATAGAATGTAACTCTGCTTCAAAACAGAAAACTGATAGAAGTTTTTGAAATTGATGTCCATTTATTTTCGGACAAAAGAATTCGAATCAGTGAATAACCGAATACCATTCAACAATCTACATTTGATTACAGACTGAGATTTTCGATTGATATGGGAGGAGGAAATGAGATTGATAATATTGTTATTATTAAAATAATATTCGTATTGCTTTTATTGCTGGGAAGCTTCCGTTAGGAAGCCACCTCCCCTGAATATATCATTCAAGCCGTCAATGGACCTTACAAATGTTATAATATAATAATAATAAAAGCTATTCACCCTGTTGTCAATAACTATTATAAATATAAATATATACTTTTATGACTGCAGTTGCAGGAGTCTTCAGGGTGTTTGATGGATTTGGACTCACTCAGTGAATCAATTCACACTCAGTGATATCATTTGATGAAGTTTAAAGTGAAAATGCATGTAAAGCGTGAGGAAGGGTATTTCAGTTTTGAATTAAGATGGATTAATTTTTTAGTAGGTGTCTCACTCCGACCATAGTTCCTTCTAATAAGCTGGCTTTCTATTTATTTTCAAGAATCACCATGAAACTGTAATAAGGTCAACATTGAGATGATGTATGAGCACTGTAATTCAAATTCAATTTTTATAGACAATCTAGTATGAGTTTGAAAATTAAAATCCAACTCACCTTTCCCAGAAGAAAACTGGATATTGTTTCAGAGAGTGCAATTTCTCAGCCGGCAGCAATCAGCAATTCTCAATTCCAATCTATAAACTCCACAATTTGTCTGAAGAAATAATCAGGTCTTCTACTCTATCAAAGTTTCGCAGTTTCCTTCAAGAAGACTTGGGATTATTTACACAAAATAGTGATCTATAGATGCACTTTTTTGATGTTCGTTCGAGTTGATTTGTCGAAATATCTTTCACACAAGTCGTCTATGAGTAGTGATGAATGTTTAAGGATCTGAAATGTTCATGGTATATACTTTTGAAGATAATATTCTGTCACTGATATAAACATCACTCAAATAACGTAGCTTGCTGTCTATTTTTGAAAAAAGTTGTCAGAATTAGAATTTCTATTACACGAATCACATAGGCTTAGTTCTTTCTTGAAAGTGTTGTAGCTAATGCTTATTTGTTAAAGTTTGAAGGAATGAGAAATTATTTTCGAAGATGTTCTTCCTATGGAGTAATTAACTGGTGCACTGAGTAATTAATACTGGTAACAGCAAGACAGTGTTGAGAGATGTGGATGGACCAACACGAAAGGCAGACTGCTCAGCCGCCAACTGAACGACAAATCACGAAAACAGCGTTCAACACACAGCTTTCAATAGGGGATGCAAAGGTCGCTTCTCAATTCGAGAGAAACATGGACACACTAAACACAGAGAGAGAGAGAGTTTAAGAGAGTTTGTGTTGTTTGAGGGGGGGCGAGTTCAGGGATATCGTGACAACACACCTCTACCCAGCATTCAGAGTCGAAAACAGAGATGTATCTGTGTGAGTGTGTATATTTTGCTACTATTTGGAGGGGTTGGTACGTTCAAAATATTTGTAGCAACACAAAAGATAGCGATGCAGAGAGGGGCCCGCCCGGTCTAGCACCGATAAACAACAAAAACGAAGGGTGCGTCCAAAACCCCTCCACAATGGCTCTGATTGGCTGTGAGTGCGCGGGACGCGGGAAGCTCCACCAATCACAGGTCACCTCTCGTTACCAAGGCACCGTAATACCTTTCAAGTGAGATCCACTGGAAACTGGCAGCGGTCCTTGGAAATGACATACTTGCTTCTTCATCAACCAATACTGACAATATTATGTGTTTTTCACTATAGCTGTACACAGCATTCCAGGTTCTTCAAGATGTTTCAAAATGTTTGGCTCCTAACAGATACATAACACCACTGTGTATATATATGACAAAAGTAGCGGTATAGATCGTTCTTACTGTTGTGTCTTCAAATTGCTCGCTCACCTTCCTCTCTCATTATTACTTTCCCCCTTACAATAGTACATAACACTTCTGTAAATATAAAAGTGAAGTTTTAGTGTACTGTATAATAAATAGTTCTCACTCTGGCTCTGGTTATTCAGTCCCCTTCTATCTTGTTTCATTTTCGCACTCTCTCCCACATCCTGTCTCTTATCCCTATAACTCTCTCACACACACACTCTCTCTCTCTCTCTTATCAGTCTCTCGTATTTTCTCCCTCTTTTCAGGATCGCTCCTAACGGATACATGACACCAACGTACTATTGAATTTACTTCTTCAAATCTATCAACTGCTTCCTGGAGGATTGAGTTGTTCTATTCCCTGTCAGCTTAGTGGAGGACTTTGTAATATTTCCACAAAGCTTCGAACGCTGTTAGATAAAGAGACCAAGAATACTCCTGACTGATAAAGCTGGCCATTTGAGATATAGCTTCCATCTTTTCTGGTTCTGGAACAGCTTGTGTATTTTATTCTTTTATTGATTCGATGATACACAATTCAAAGCATTCCTGATTAGCAATTATTATAGGAAGTACCGGGTTCGATTCCCGGGCTGGCAAATAATTTTTGGATAGTAGCTCTCATAGAGTTTTCATCTAGCTGTTAATCCTGTTGTCAATCCATTTGCAGTAGCAGAAGTCTTCGGGGTGATTTACAGTATTTAATGAATGATTAATAATAATTGAATAAATAACACAATATTAAAGAAAAATCTGGTGTGGTACACTCACACAACTTTCCTTGCTCATATTTGAAACTACGATCAGACTTTTGTATATGTGTATATATAATTACACACAATTAATACACAATATTAAAGAAAAATCTGGTGTGGTACACTCACACAACTTTCCTTGCTCATATTTGAAACTACGATCAGACTTTTGTATATGTGTATATATATAATTGTTTTCAGAGTACTTTTTCCTTTGTGTAAATTGTGAAATTCGATGCTTTTTTTTAGTCGTCATTTTTTTAAAGTCGTCAAAACAGCTGCTCTACATATGAAATATCTCGACTATGTGTTATTTTTATGAACTGCCCCACCTACCTATTTCTTGCACGAGAAGGAGGTTACAAAGTCCATTTCTCAAGGATGGGGTGAACCGCCCATTAATTTCACAGTAAGGAGACTCATGCCAGTTGATAGAGCTGATAAATAACTATACAGAGTATGAATTTGAAAAAAATCGGTCGAGTTATTTTGAGAAAATCGTGAAAAACTTGGTTTTTTAGTAATTATCCGCCATTTTTTTCAAGAATATTACGGAGCTCCTGCAATTTTCCCAGAAATGAGATCCATGTCAGTTGATAGGGCTTATAAATATCCATGGTATGAATTTGAAGAATATCGTTAGAGCCGTTTTCGAGAAAACCGTGAATAACATGGTTTTTTAGTGATTATCCGCCATTTTTTACAAGAATATTACGGATCTCCTGCAATTTTCCCAGAAATGAGACTCATGTCAGTTGATAGGGCTTATAAATAGCTATACATGGTATAAATTTGAAGAAAATCGTTAGAGCCGTTTTCGAGAAAACCGTGAAAAACATGGTTTTTTAGTAATTATTTTGAATTCAATTTTATTGAATTTCTTATTGTCAGATCCTCATGGTATAAGGACCTTAAGTTTAAAATTTCAAGTCAATCGGTTGATTAGGAATGGAGTTATCGTGTTCACAGACATACACACATACACACACACACACACACACACCACACACACACACACACACACACACCACACACACCACACCACACACACACCACACACACAACACACACACACAACACACACACACACCACACACCACACACACACACACCACACACACACACACACACACACACACACACACACACACACACACACACACACAACACACACACACACACACACCACACACACACACACACACACACACACACACACCACAACACACACACACACACACACACACCACACACCACACACACACCACACACACACACACCACACAACACACACACACCACACACACACACACACACCACACACACCACACACACACACCACAACACACACACACACACACACACACACACACACACACACACACACACACACACACACACACACACACACACAGACCAACACCCAAAAATCATGTTTTTGGATTTAAGGGACCTTGAAACGTATAGAATACTTGAAATTAGGGTACCTTAATTGTTTTTGGAAAGCAATACTTTCCTTACCTATGGTAGTAGGGCAAGGAAAGTAAAAATAATTTGGTGGAGGATCAACAGGCACAACCCGAAACCGTTCCTGTCACGAATTTTGATTCATTGAAATAGTCCAGGAAATAAGTTTTAGATTTTGCAATTTTCATTCTGCTTCTTTTCAAAGTGAGCAGTCACCTTTCTCTTGAGTTTTATTTTCTCTCTTATGACCTCCTTATTAATTTCCCTCTCTCGTTCGTCTCTCTTTACTCTCATTATATCTCATTCTCTCATCCACGTGTGTGGTTATGACAAGGATAGACAGTTAAATCTTCAAAAAAAAAATAATTATTCGTTGAAACATCGTCGATTTTTGGTATTAGGCTACACGTCAATATAGGCTATATCACAGAAATTGAAATAACATCCCTTCTTCTACCCGAAAAATTCTCTCAAATTTTTGTGGAATTCGTTCAATAAGTATATTGTCAAACAGCTAGCTATATTGTCATTTATCAAGAACAAGCAGAAACCCGTGCTCCGCAAGGGTCTATTTATAAAATTGACAAACTGAAAATTCGACGTAATAAAATCTTGCAGAATTGAAAACAGGCTTATAATTATCCTCGGTTAATTAAGAATCTATATACAAAATTTCAAGTTATCAGTCCATTAGTTCAGACGTGATGATGCGTCAAACATAATATTCCTATCCCGTACGTGTATAAGCCAATTCTTTCCTCTATTATAGTGTAGATAAGCCAACGTATGATTGATCCGCATGAATAAAGGAATCTAATCACATATGATCTCAATTCGACAGTTTAATATCATCAAATCCTGGTAGCTGCACTATGTTTTGATCCTTATTATTAGAGAGGCACGGTAAGAAAAACCTAGGTGCTACACAACAATCTCGGATTCAAACAACAGATGATTGAAATTCTTGAACGAGAGTAGTGAGCTCCTACTTTTGACTTGAGGCTGGAATTGTTGTCGGATTGTGGGCTTGTTTGTACGTGAAACGATAGCTTTCGAATGCTTTTATCTATCAAATTGTCAAGAATCAACTTTGTCTTCTTCTTCAAAAAATGTATTTCATTCAATAGTATGAAGGAGACAAAATGGGGTTACCTGTTGTCTACATAAATGAATAAATAAACTTCGAATTATCAACAGATATTGTTTGAATTATTTATTTATTGTTTGAAACATTATACTATTTCACAGATCGAGATCGTTTTCGTTGGACAATGAAATTACAAACGTTTTTATCCCTCATTTTCAGGCAGGATCGCTTCGCTCGCCTCATCCGTCTATCGAGAGGGTTTCGTCCCCTGAACCACCGGCTGAATCATTCAGGGATGTGACCAGCAGGCTGGCTTCTCCCCCTTGCACCCTCCATTAGAACTTGCTTCCTCAAAGCAAGTAGTAAATAGAGACTTCCAGACTCAATTCAATCATCAGTTAACTGAGACAACGCAGAAACGCACTGGAAATGCGTATCGCTGACAGACTTTGGAAACTCTCTCTAAAAAAATGTGTATACCCTAGATGAGAGCCTCTTTACCGAATATCAAATCTTTCTATCCATTAGTTCTTGAAGAAAGTTTATGTCAACTATGTAGCTTGAGGTTGGGAAAATTATGTCATTTTCAATGTACATGTATAATTTCCCACGTAGAAACATGATTAAGATATTATTATAATAATAACTATTATTGTATTTAGTCTAGTTTTTTTTGAAATTTCAAAAACGAACAATGTACTGAACATACAAAACATTCTTAATATGTATCCTCTCAAGTTTCAAACTACTTGAAAAATCTAGAAAAATAAGTTGAAAATTAGAAAAAAAAACATTCTAAATTATCACCGCAATTACGTAAACGTGGTAATTTGTGTTTAATTTAACTGTAGAGATGTAATGTGTGCATTCAGTTTGAACTTCTAAGTTCAGTCGTTCCTAGAATCCGTCTGGTAGAGTCTTAAAGCCCACAATACTCTCCTCATTCAAATGTTTTGTGAACAGATTTAATTTTTTCTGTTCATTCGTTTTTGTAAAAGCTGTGGAACGCAAAATATCGCTAGAAAAACGAGAATTTCTAGAGTATCTTTGGCGTCATTTCAAAACCCTTTCAAATTTTTAAATATAATTTGAATTGAAAGTTTCAATACAATATCACATTACCACATCTTAGGTGAGCCTGTTTACTGAATTGAAACATCTTCCTTCAATATTGGTTCTTGAAGAAGCAAAAAAATAAATAATTATTATTCAACGAAAATCTCAAATAAATGCTGCAAATCACCCCGAAGACCTCTGCTACTGCAGACATTGACATGATCTGTCAGATTGTCAGTTTGGAGTAAGGGTAAGCATTCCTGACTGGCAATTGGGAGGTACGGGGTTCGATTCCCGGGCTGGCAACTAATTTTTGGATAGTAGTTCTCATCGAATTTCCATCTAGCTGTTAACCCTGTTGTCAATGTCTGCAGTAACAGAGGTCTTCGGGGTGATTTTCAGCATTTATTTGGAATTTTTGTTGAATAATAATTATATATTAATAAGCATTTGAATAAATGCATTTTCTAAAAAAATGAACTTAAAAACGGAAAACGACTTAAGGGTCTAGTCATTAGTAAGAACCTCGCTACGCTTGTTCGATTATCTTCAGTCTGCTAGTTTTACCTATACAAGGGTTCGAATCCCGCTGTTGGACGTGGACGAATCTCGTGATCATCTCGTAGAATCATGCACGCACTTACTATCACTCACGCACAAGCTGAAAGCTCAAGTGGGTATTATCCGCAATAAATAAACAATTATTTCGGACTCAATTTTGTTTTATACGTATTTAATTATGAGCTCAACGTTTCTTAGTCCAGGACATCTCTAGTTTTTTTTCATTTAGTCTAGGACATCTTTTGATAATCATTATAAAAGTGGTTACAAAATTCCATTCAAGAGATTCTTCTGGAAGAAAAAACCTTCTTTTTAGTCGGCAAAAACATTTGGTTCTCAAAGTCTTTTAAATATAATTTATTTTCATCAGAACATCACAACCCTTCTACAAAATCCCCTCACCACACATCACCAAGATTCAGGTTCGAAAGAGACTGAAAAATTGAGCAGATGTTCAATATCGAGTGCGAAAAGAAACACGATAAATAGGGGGTGTGACAGAAAGAGGGAATTAAACGCTACTACCCACCCTTTCATTATTCCATAAATGGACTGGCAAAATACGGGTTAGGCCTTTAACTACTATGGTGAGGACTCGAACACAAATTAGATCAGTGTCAGTCAGTGTTATGTCAATATGGTCAACTGCAGTCCTCACTGAACCATTTGCTTGCAGGTTTTCAGGGTTGATTAGAGATATTTCGCTGGGTTCCATCAACTATCTATAAATCATTGCCGAGCGAAGTGAGGTCTAAGATTTATGTCGGCGGTCTTGCATTTCTCTTCATGTTTATATTTTCAAATCGAATCAAATCGTTTATTGCACAAAAAAATATATACAGAATACAACAAAAAGGAAATTGACAACTTTGTGCTACACGTCGGCAAAAAAAAAACTTGTACGCCGACGTGGAGTCTCAATATATCTTATTAACTTGTACATTAATATTAATATATGAAATAATCATAAAATATTATAATATAGGCTTACAATAATTAACATTCAACCAACTCAATATTCCATTCGAAGAAATAACAATAATTAAAGATATACATAAAGCTGAATTTTAAATTCATACAACATTAATCAATATCAAACCAAATCATTAATTGAATAAAAATAATTTTCTTTCACCCAGGTATGGAGTTCTTTTATTTTAGGCTTTTTTATCAACCATCCTCTTGGAACTTCATTATAGAGCTTATTTCTCAAATATGAAATACTTCTATCGGATTGGGTGCTGTCAACTCTTTCAATTATGATTAAGTTTCAAGCGACTTGTCTAGTTACTCTTTGAAAATTTTGCATATTTTTTAATTCGAGCACATGTTTCTTGATAGTCTTCAAAATGAACAATTGTCTTATAGTGAACCGATTGGAATTTTGAAACAATGTGACATTTGGGAAATCTCTTGGATACTTCATTATTGTTTTTATAACTAACTTTTATAGAACAAATAAAGATTTTAAAGTTGAATCAAAAGTTCCTCCCCATATTTTTGTCTATATGTTTATTTATGTTCCGCATTTACGGCGTAACGCGGCAATAGATTTCCATGAAATTCATAATTAATTTAATGAATTATTCCTTTTTGAATTTCGCGTCGACGTATATATAAGGTTTTTTGAAATTTTGCATTCTAACGATAATACAAAAGGAAAAGGAGTCTCCTTCTTACGCCAATATTACCGTAGAAATCAGACTATAGAATTATCAATCATAAATCAGCTGTCGAGTGGATTATTGATTGCATGCAATAAGGCATGCAATCAATATCTTAACGTAACTTGATAATCTTCAAGGTAATACATCTCCAATGTATGGACTATTAATTCTATAGGAATTTAACTTGATGATTCCTATGATAAAATTGATTAAATGGAACTAAATGAATGATGAATTAATTTTAATGTTGGAATGACAAAATTGAATTTTTGATGAAAATGAAAATAAAACTGCTACAAGTGATAAACAAACGATGCTAGTTGAAAACATCACATGTGGCAATCAGATGATTCGCCACAATTCTATGCGTCATTGCATGCAATTTTTATGCACTATCAATTGCATGCGATGAGGCGTGCAATTAATAACTAAACATAGTTTTCTATCCACCTTTCTCTGCTTTCTACTGGTCTGTTGCCAGTATGTCTTTAGCTTTTGATGTTAGCATTTTTGATACACCAACCCCAACAGCCATTAGCCGTTTTCACACCGATATCTCGTCGACACGACATACAGACAGGATTTACTCTGATGGATAGTATAAGAGAAGGATGTGAAATATAACTGCGCGAGGTCTACTGTTTATACAATTACTTGTATAATCGAAATATACTAATCATATACATTATGTATTATTATGTATCATTATCATTATGTATTCATATATTATTAAAAATGAATAATAGATAATGAACCAATTAAATCTGTGATTCGGGTATTGTCTTTTGAGGATTTTGAGGTTGAGTGGTAGAGAGGACTTAAAAGTCCTAACTCCGCCTAATAAAGAATTTTTTCATTTCATTTCATTTCATTGTCTCCAACAACCAGTGTCCACAAAAGCATAATAAATCGACTGAACTAGAATACAATTCTCAATTCTTTTTGGAATGATACTTGCTAGAATTTAGTTTTGCATTAAATTTTTTCTTGTTTTGTAGGTAGTGTTTATTGTATTTGGATAGCATGAAATAGAATGGAATAATTTTCCATTGTAGCCTCTTCTCAGGTCATTAGAAGCATCACCTTCCTCACAAACTACATAAAAATTATACAATATTCGATAGTACGTGATACCACAGAATACAGCAGAATAGAGATTTTCTATGATAATACAATAGAGAAAAGATAGCATAAGGATATCTTCTTGTGCTATCTTCTCTCTATATTAATTCCTTCACAACTTAATAATTCAATATGAAATAATAATAGACATCAATGTCATTTTGGGTCCTAACATTTCGGTAGTCCGATAGTCCTTCATAGACCGTTTCGAATCTAGTTACAACATCAATAATGAGTTTTGAACTAATAAGTTTCCATACCAACATAGTCTTGGCCAATTCATGAAACTCATGGAATATAATTATATAGAGGATTTCAATTCTAATTTTTTTGTTTCAAAATAGAATTTCAATGGAAACAGATTACATATATTTTTATTTCAAGTGGGTAAGATTGACCATGGGAATCTCTACAATTAATGTTCAGTAACATTTTCACCTAATTTTGAAAATAAGCTCGTTATTCGAGAAAATGTGATTATTCAATAATGCAAACTTAATGAGAGAGGCAACATACTGTTGATTCCAATGTACCCAGAATGTATTCTAGGTACCTTAGTAGATACTATTGAACATTCACTGGAAGAGATTGCAGAATATTGATCTCGTCAGCTGATTGATTTAAAATTATAATGGACATTTCTATAACGGCAAGGAAGGTTGTGTGAGTGCGCCAGTCCAGATTTTTACCATTTTTACTTTCCTTGCCCTATTACCATAGGTAAGGAAAGTATTGCTTTTCGAAAAAAATTAAGGTACCCCAATTTCTAAATTTCTATACGTTTCAAGTCCCCTGAGTCCGAAAAAGTGGTTTTTGGGTATTGGTCTGTATGTGTGTGTGTGTGTGGTGTGTGTGTGTGTGTGTGTGTGTGTGTGTGTGTGTGTGTGTGTGTGTGTGTGTGTGTGTGTGTATGAGTGTATGTGCGTCTGTGTACACGATATCTCATCTCCCAATTAACGGAATGACTTGAAATTTGGAACTTAAGGTCCTTCCACTATAAGGATCCGACACAAACAATTTCGATCAAATGCAATTCAAGATGGCGGCTAAAATGGTGAAAATGTTGTCAAAAACAGGGTTTTTGTGATTTTCTCGGAAACGGCTCCAACGATTTTGATCAAATTTATACCTGGAATAGTCATTGATAAGCTCTATCAACTGCAACAAGTCCTATATCTGTAAAAATTTCAGGAGCTTCGCCCCATGTATTCAAAGATTGATTTTAGATTCTCAATTATCAGCTTTCATATACAATTTAAACAAAAAATTTTGAGTGGAAAAGATTGAGCATGAAAATCTCTGCAATTAATGTCCGGTAACATTTCCACCTAGAATTGAGAATAAGCTTGAAATCCGAGAAAATGTGATTATTAAATTGCAAACTGTTGGATCTATTAAATCATTCACTACGAAGAGATAGCAGACCTCATGTGTTTCCAGCGTTATTGACCTATCACCAGCTGTCTCATATCTTTGAATAGTAGACTTGAGATGCGCGAGTACACTAGCGTCAGGTGATCAATTTTCATAACGGCAAGGAAAGGTGTGAGTGCGCCACACCAGATTTTTCTCTCTGTATCAAAATTATATAATCATGAGTTTGGATCCATAAGAGGGACATATATATGTTGAAGAGACAGAGTAATTCTTGAAGAGTAATTCTTCATTCAAAAAAAAAAATCCCAATGAAACCCACTGTCAGTATTATTCCTATAGATTAAATATTCAGTTGTTTTCATAATTTCCACCAACTCTGTAGAATTAAAAGTTGCGGGATTCAAAGATTACAATGCAACAGTTCTTGAGCGCGTTCTCCAACCAGGGGGTCACTATTCATTCATCTATTATTCGATTTCCCATTCTCATTCAATGTGTGATATAGGCTTGCCGATATAATGTGACCTTTGATATGCTTCGATCCAATAAACCAATGAGATCTATTTTTCAAACGAAGCCCATAGCCCGCCCATTCACAGTAGAACATCCATAATATAACAACGAAAAATACGGGTGTCGGGTAAACTATTTGAAATATAGTTTATCAAAACCCCAAAAATGAACTATGGAATATGAAGTATGATTCACATATTGTAATTGGGTTCACGTTGAGGTGCATTTTCATTTGTGCGTAAATTTCCGCAATCGACGACGGCCAGCATTGTTGACATTCATATTGTCCAAATTCCAAGTGTGCTAAAACAGCTGATTAAATAACTTTTCGCCCCACTTGGATGTAATGAGCTGGTTTTCATGCGTCATATGGAGGCCGAAAATGATTGTTTTCTGACCAGGCCGGTAAAATTTTTACGGCCCTAGGGCTGTAAAATAACCTTGAAGTCAGCTGATTCTGATTTGATGTGAACTTGTTTACAAAATAGTTTATGGAACGGAATCAGTTTATGCTTCTAGAATTGAATAAAGTATTTTGCAATGAGATACTATCATTTTATTTGGATGAATGAAGTACAAATGAGATATTATAAACTATTCAAATTCAATTTTCAGAGTATAATAGAATCTAACCTCAAACCTCCTAGTACTGCGTTTATCACGGAACATGGTGGAAAACGGAATCAGTTTATGCTTCTAGAATTCAATAAAGTATTCTGCAATAATATACCATCATTTTATTTGGATGAATAAAATACAGATAAGATATATATTATAAACTATTCAAATAATTCGATTTTCAGAGTAGGATAGAACTTCTCACCTAAACTTCCATTGACATTCAGATTGGCCAAATTTCAAGTGTGCTAAAACAGCTGATCAAAAACTTTTCATTATTTGTGTTTATCATTCAATAATTAAAACATTCATAATATCATTTTATTGTCATTTGGAAGAATAAAAAGTATAAACTCAACCTCTTACATAATTGAACATAATCTTTTAGGTTATTTAGACAAATCAGAATAAAAAATAAAAATACTTGACAATTTCCTGATATTCAGATTACCTCAGATTTGCTAGAGCTATGACCTTCCACTTTTGCTTTCGGAAGTGCTTATAATAGACAATATTATTCTCATATATAAATTGTTTATTTTTCTGTGTGGCGAAAAATAACGTTCTCACCATGGGCAAAAATGTTTTTCCGGCTCTCAATCTTTTCTAGTCCTCGGACTTGAAAACCGATTTCGAGCCAGAAAAATCTCATTTTCGGCCCTAGGTGCGAAATATACTATTTCATTATTCCTGTTTATTATAAAATCATTTCTAATAATATCAACATATTGCCATTTGAAAGTATAAACTGAAGATCCCCCCTGAAAACATAATCTTCTAGGTTATTTAGACAAATTGAAATCTACCCAATGTGAGATCCTCGCCCTGTCGTGGTCGACGACGGCATTTACGCACAAACGAAAACTCAGCTTTACTAGTGACCCCCTGGGTTGGAGAACGCGCTCAAGAACTGTGGCACTGTAATCTTGGAAACCCGTAACTTTCAATATTATACAGAGTTGATGAAAATCATGGAAACATCCAAATATTTCTCAAAAAATTATTTTTCCTCCACCTACTGTCTAAAGTACTTACTTTACTCCCTGAAACCTAATACTAAAGTGTCACTTTTTCGCTCTCGATAGTAAAAAACAGAAAAACTCCCTAGAGAGTAAAAGTGACTCCATTTAAATAACATGGGGAGCATCTCTATTTTGAAACTTACATTGTAATAGGTTAGAAGGTCTAAGCTCAGATGAGAAAGCATAATAGAGGTGTCTGTCATTGAGTCAACTGAATTCAATACCACAACCAGAGATTTGATCAACTCATGAAATATATGTTTGTATGATAATTATTATATTCTTAATATTAGTAGACGATAAAAATTTATACAATTTTTAAAATATTTTATTCCATTCAAAATACCAGCAAACAAATATTTTTGATCTGCAATTCAAATCTGAACCGCGTGATCTGGAGTCAGCCATTTTTGATAAACACCCAGCTGATATAATTGTTACAACTTTAGCCGATAGATAGCGCAATCGGCAGTGCCAATCAGATGGCCGGTTTTTAGGTTTTAGATTTTAGGTTATGTTGTTAGGAAACATTGTCACCAATAAGTATGTTATTAAATGATTTTATTTGCAGTTTCTATAAAAAAATGTAGATGGAGGAAAAATTTTGTGTACATCACGAGTGAAAAATACTTTTTCTCCCTCAGGAAAATTGTTGCCCTCGGCTTCGCCTCGGGCTTCAAACTTTTTCCCACAGGGAGGAAAAGTCGTACTTTTCACTCTAGATATACAACTAACTATTTCTTCTTCTTCTTTTTTTCTTCTCCTTTTTTGTTCACCTTCACTCAATTAAACAGAGAGAGTCTCAATAATGATAAATTATTATACCAGCGACATCTAATTCACTTTCAAAGCGAAATTGATATAGGATTGAGAGGAGGGAAGAGAGAGTGAGAGAGAAAGAGAATATTGATTGTAATTCGATTCTGTGACACTCTGTAATTCGTTTAACGCGGCTGCTTTGCCATGCTTTTACTCTATTACTGACACTTGAAAACATCAAACGGCCGTGAGAGAAACAGAGTTTGCGGAAGTGAGATAGATGGATAGATAGATGGCCTGATAGATTGATAGATAGTTAGATAGATGGATTTATTTTAGCTGCACTCCATATAACATTGAAACTGATATTGGTGAAATTGACGCAAAAAGAGCCCCCTCTTCCACTAAGCCCACGAGACATTTCAGTTCTATGAAATAACAATATACCTGAATTATGAAACATTTTGAAATGGAAAACTGAATTACTATAATAATTCACTATGTTAATTTACAATGAATTCCAAGCATATGATAAGAGAGTGAGAGAAAGAGAAAAAATGAGTGTGAAAAAGTATGGAAAAGATTGAGAGAAAATAAACGAAAGAGGCGAGTGACTGAAGAAAGGAGTCGAAGAAGAAGAGTTCAGGAGAAAACATAATGATAAAGAGGAGACAACTAAAGGAGAATGTAATGGACAAAGTGGGAGAATATTGGTGAATAGTGATGATATCCTATGAAGAAGAAGAAGAAGAAGAAGGAGGAGAAGAAGAAGAAGAAAAAGAAGAAGAAGAAGAAGAGAAGAAGAAGAAGAAGAAGAAGAAGGAGAAGAAGAAGAAGAAGAAGAAGAAGAAGAAGAAGAAGAAGAAGAAGAAGAAGAAGAAGAATGGATGGATACTCTTTTTTAGCATAGAAACCTCACCCCACGACACATAATTACCATAATATCAACTAAAAAAAAAATACATAATGATCAGAGAGACTTTCTTTCTCAGTGTACCATTTTCGCCACTCTTTAATCCTCTTTTCCTCTCTTAGCAGCGCACCCATTCCTCTCTCTCAGGCTCACTCACTCTCTGTCTCTCTCTCTCTCTCTCTCTCAGACTCTTTGACACTCACTCACCCTCTCACCCTTACCAAGCACTCCAAAAGAATTAGCGAGAATCTAGAACGAAAAATCAATTCCCTCTCCACTTCCTTTCCAATAGGATTTCCCCCTCCCCAAGTCAATATCCACTCTCCCTCTTGTCGTCCAATGATTTTGGTCTTTAGCAAACGATAATATCGAATCTTCGGTCAGTTTTTGTCTAGCATGACCAAACAAATCACATGAATAATTGGAGATTTACTCATTATCCACTTCCTACACCTTCTCCAGTTTTATTAGAAGTTTAGCCATTAAAAATTTTGCGACTTTAATATTCCTTCAAAGAATCGGCGTTTTCCTGTGTGTTCCCACTATGATTGATAGAAAATATTTATTCAAATTTGGTACATAGATTTAGTTGAGGTGCAAAATTCTATATCAGAAGGAGAAGGGCTTTGAAATAACCTATGTGCAAAATTACGCCCAAAATAGGTGTTTTCGTAGCCTTTCATGGTTCTTTTAAGAAAAACATTGCCGATTCTCTGTTTTGTCAATGCCCTCTATGGGGGGGGGGGGGTAACTGATACCGGTTTATTCATGTAATAGTAACTGTTCATTCTCGTTTGAAATAATCAATTATATTCTATCGAGCAAGAATAGTATCAAACGTCACATGGACGGGAAGGGGCTTTTTGCAGACGAGAATGATGTTTCTAGTCGTTTCTAGGCGTTAGCCGAGACTAGAATTTCGTTTGAGCACTACAAAAGACATTCACGTCCAAGTAACGTACACTACTTTTCGTCATAATAAACTAAAGAAGAATAATTGAGAAATAGAAAACATGACCTGTTGAAGTTACTACATGCATTCTATAAACATAACCTAGTTTACAAAAATCAGGAATTTTGCGGAAGTTGACAAAACTTCCACCTGGGGCACTGAATGTGTTTTTTGTAGCAGTTTTGCTGTTCCTATTTCGGAACTAGGAAACATACTTGACTGTGAAGAAAACATATGGTTTCATTACAGTAGAGTATGCTGTAATGAGAATCATATGTTCATTTGTTTTGCAAACAGCTGTTTACCGGCTTGATTTCATACATGGAATACGACTGAGATTGAATGACTATGACAAAAATTATATTTTTCAGTTATTTCATAATACATTTTCATAATCATGATGTAATTTTGCTATTTTGAATATTTCGTTAATTATAGTACTTTACGTAACAAGTCCGGTAACGATCATTTACCGCATAAGTATGATTGTTTCTGCCCGAATATAGTTGAGGGCAGAATTATCATACGAATGCGGTAAATATGTTACCGTACAAGTTACGTACAATATTTTTTGTCGTAGTTATCTGAGAAAGAATAATATTGCTGAGAAACAGAAACTATATTACCTGCTGCTGCTCGAGCTTCTGCATTCTATAAACACGACCTAGCCCGTAGCGCCTAGTTCATAACAGACAGACCCTTCGAGCTCAAATAAAATAATAAAGGCCTAAATTATAACATTTCAGATGAGTTCTTATAACTTGAAACTCCTTAAATGAGTTCTTTAATTATTTGAGTTAGTATATTGATTACTCAGATGTTATTAGGACTCAGTAGAGTCCTAACATACTCAACTGTAAAGAGAACATATATGATCTCTTTACAGTATAGTATGCTGTAATGAAAATCACATGTTTTCTTGTTCTGCAAACAGCTGTTTACCGGCTTGATTTAATGCATGGAAAACAGCTGCAATTGAGTAAGAATGACAAAAATTATATTTCTTCATTGTTGAAAAAACGGTCTGGTAACAGAGCAAAGCGAGAAAGAGATAGCGCCATCCACTCTGTTGAATGATAGACAAGGATAGCAATACGATCGCTTATCAAACGCTGCCATTATGACGTGGACCTCACTATAGGTTCTTAAATAGAAATAGAAATAAATATAGAATAAGAATAGAAAATATATTCAATGAATATATTTATTACCATTTGATCTACAATAAACATTGGTCATTGTCACAAGTAGTATACAATCAACAATACAAAAGTCTACACAGCTAAAACATCGGAAATTCTTCTTAAACTTAAAAATCTTCTTAAACAAGATTACAAACTAAATTTACACAGCCTAGATCATACACAATAGTACCAGATTCACATAGATTGTGAAATGTTATAAAATTTAGGTACCTTGTAAAGACCACCTCTTATTAGGCCTTTTCTAACTCTATCTTTATATTGGGTGGCATCTAGGTCCCTTACCAATGACGGAAGGGCATTATAAAATCTGAGAGATTGGGCCCTGGAACTTCTCAATGATGCGCTGGAAGAGCACCATTCGATACCTATATTACTTGCCCCTCTTGTATTGTATGTAACTTATGCCCATCAGAGTTGAGGCTAAATTCATCCAGGTTCTTTTTGATATAACAAGACATTCCAGGACATACATAGAAGGAAGAGTCAGAATTTTATTGTCAATAAACAATGGTCTACAATGACTACGTGGCTCTTCATTGTTTAATATTCTAATGGCTTTCTTCTGTAGCAGGAAAAGTTTACCAGCCAAAGGACTATTTCTCCACAAAATTATAGCATAGGCTAGGTGACTGTGTATAATCGCAAAGTAAACTGTTTTCAAGACCTCTATTGTCACACTTCTAGCCAACCTTCTCAACATAAAAAGCCCTCTTGGTACTCTATTATAGATATTTTCACTTTCCTTGCCCTATTACCCATAGATAAGGAGAAAGTATTGCTTTCCAAAAAAAATTAAGGTACCCCAAATTCAAGTTTTCTATACGTTTCAAGGTCCCCTGAGTCCAAAAACATGATTTTTGGGTGGTGTGTGTGTGTGTGTGTGTGTGTGTGTGTGTGTGTGTGTGTGTGTGTGTGTGTGTGTGTGTGTGTGTGTGTGTGTGTGTGTGTATGTGTGTATGTCTGTGAACACGATAACTTCATTACTAATTAACCGATTGACTTGAAATTTTAAACTTAAGGTCCTTATACCATGAGGATCTGACAACAAGAAATTCAAAAAAAATCAATTCAAGATGGCGGAGAAAATGGCGGATAATGACTAAAAAACCATGTTTTTCACGGTTTTCTCGAAAACGGCTCTAACGATTTTTTATATGTGTATTCCATTTAAGATTAGATTGCAAAAAAACTTCGAGGAACTTGGTAGATTCAACGTTTGGGCATAATATCTCATGTTGTAATGATTTTCTACAGACATAATGTTCATTAGATGGTTTATTGCTGAATTAGAGGGTTTCTTTTCTCAAGTTTTTCATGCGTTATAGAGGGTTCGATATGGATGTTTGTTGAGTTCTCCCCATCATTCCTGTTTCAAATTTCAAAGAACTATTAGACTGAATTACAATAGTTCTCATAATATTTTAACCAAGTCTCTTATTAATAAATAACTGAATATTTATTAATTTTGTTAAAATTAAATTTTTTTCAACCCTGCTCTACATAATACAAATAGAACTGGTGATTGAATCGAGCCTAGAACTCTCTTTTGACTTTTTGACGAGAGGAAGCAGGCTCAAATGAAAAATTCAGGCGAGCAAAGCGAGCCTGATGATCCTTTTCCTGGACTATTAAACCGGAGGTCCAGGCTAGACGAATAAGTCAAGCAAAGCGAGCCTGCCGGCTAGTAAATTACGTATATAAGATGGAATATTTTTATTAGAAATTGCAGTTAACCAACTACTGGAATATTATTGAACAGTTTCATTCTTCAATTTCCTTCTGCTATCTGATTCTTTGGTCTATATTTCATTAGCAGAAGTCATTAGATCTATTTCTATAGCTTTCATTGAATTTTTGAATTAATAATAATTATTATTATACAGTAGTAATGAATGATATTTTTTGTCACGAAATTATATTGCTTAATGATTAAATAATACCTTTCCACAATTGAGATTAAATATTCTGTTCATAAATTATACTTCTACATCGTTAAAGACAATCTGGCAACGTTCGAAGCTAGGAAAGGATGGCGCTATCTGCTTTCTCAAATAATAGACAAGGATAGCAACACCAATGTTGATCATACACTGCCATTATAACGTTGACGTCACTATAAAATATCATTACTACTCAGGAAATTTTAATAGAGGAGAAACATTTTGTTTGAACTGAGCATTTAGCAATTTACTAAAACTCAATAGTTTGATCATCAATATGAATTGATTATTCATTTATTCATCCATATAGCTTTCATCGGCAGAGAGATCCTTTTGGATATTCTGCCTCGCCGTAGTACCCAATGTCATTTTATAAAGTTTAAAATTACGAACATTTATTTTTAAACACAAATAATTTTAATCCGTCCACAATATGAGTTGAGGATGACTGCTCATCATCATCCAACCTTCATCAACAACAATGGAAAATATTCCTTGATGAAGATCCAATCCAATTCATTGATGAATTAGTTATTCATTCATGAATTAATACAATTGAACTGATTGATTCTGAAGCATTATCCATTGTAATTATTCTCAGTAAAAATGGAAAACCTTATACCTGCCGTTCTATTTTCAATTATTGTGATGAGAATTCATTCGATCAAAATTTATCTTTGTATGGAGCTTATACCGGAGAGTATTAATTAATCGTTTTTCTGTTTTTCCGTCGCACTTCCACTCACTCCCTCTCACTCTCTCTCTCTCCATAGTTCACTCCTCCACCCTCTCTATTCTCCTTCTCTCAAATTCGTGTTTGTCATTCTGTTTCGAAGCACTTCTCTTAACCTAGCGCCGCAGTGCAGGATGGTTTCTCACAGCTTGGCGTTGTTGTCATTTGAGATGGGTGTCTGGCTTGGAAGTGTTAGGCCGCATTGCAGGATGACTGTAATGGTTGCCGGAAGATCAACAGCTGGGTTTTTTTCGTTATTTTTCGTGATAGAGAAATTCTGATTGCAGATTCGTTCTCAGCGACCCCAAGTTTAGCCTAAAGGCTCAGAATGTCAACAATGTTTTTAAATAATTAAAAATCATCATGAAAATTCATTAATATGGTAGTACACCAAGTTTCTGGAAACTTTTTACTGGTGACTGGAGTTTATAGGCAACACAAAATAAAAATAATCGTGAGAAAGAAAACTGCTGATGACGCGAATAAGACCGTCACTCCATTGTTCTTTTGTCTCGGCTGCTTGGCTGAGCCTGGCTGGAGGGATCAAATAACCGACTGGATTGATCTTTCGTCTGTCCGCTAGGCGGAACTACGCCGACCATTGCTGGGTGGAAGATGTTACTGCGGCCGCTCGCATTCCCACCAACGCTGCTATTATTTGCTGTCTCAGCGCCTAGTCCGAGTCAGACAAGCATCCAGCCTGCACTGCGGAGCTAGGTTTAGGGAATCTACCGATTCCGCCCGGCGGTCAGAATGTGTTGGCCACTCACATATTAAACGTAACAAAGTGAACTTCAGTGACGTCATTTCGGTCTCACTAGCAGCCGACTTTACGTTTCCCGACTGAAGGAGCGAAATTCAAATTCACTCCAGTATCCTAGGGAAGCTTCAAGCAAAACTCTACTGTATTATGACAACATATCAGCCCACTTGATACGATACAGATTTTTATCCTTCTTATTCTTTCAGCTCAATCGGTTCATTGGTTGGCAGCCTTTCAATTTTTATCCTTGATATTTTCATCCTTAATAGGATTTTTATCCTATAATTCATTATAAATGATAATAGAAGATAGGGCTAGAAGCATGATTTTACCATCAATCATTCATCAAGATATAGTAATTTTGAATGAATGATCTCTGTCAAATTGGTTCTAGCAAACAAATCGTCTCAATCATTCATTCTAATGTATCGATTTTTCATTCCTTAATTTGTTTTAATGACAGAGACAATGTTGGTGATGGATATAGATATATTTTTCAAAACTTAAATCTTTCAAACACTTATAACTTTGAACCTCTGCAACTCAGCATAGCAAACATATCACCATTGATCTTGTTCTCACTCATGGTAACAGACACAAAGAATAAAATTGATGGGGTGGTGTAGTTTTGACAATCCCGGGGATTTCCGTTCGTTAACCGGTTCAACATACTGTCAGAGCTGGAAATTCCATGTATTCATGATTTTGAAATTCGTCACAAGTCGAGATAAATCAATGAAATACTTTTAGAGTCGAATAAGAAGGGATTGTCGTTATAAAGCAAATGGTTATTTGAAAGTATATCACTTCGAGAGAGACAGGGGAGAGTGATTGATTGATTGATTGATTGAGTACTTTATTTATGTAGATTACAATATATACTGGCTATACACTTATATACAATAGCTTACAATACAGCAAAATTATAGATGAATTTACATAATATATACTAAGAAAATAATTATTGAACTGTATATGATATGAAAAAGCAATTTGTAATATAATAACTATAGATAATAATCATATTGTTATGCATCTACATAAATTGGCGGAGCTTTGGACATAACAAAATCCATTCTTCGGAAAGAATATTAAAAATATCCTCCCCACTAACTCTCTACCAAAACGTTATTTAAACTAAGGATTTATTTATTAATGGAAATATTGTAAAAGTTTTAATCAATATGAATATTAAAGAGGAAAAAAAACAGAAAATTGATAAAGTAAAATAATTATATAGGTAGATAAGATCAAATAATTGATTAATAAAATGAAGTAGGCTGAAAGTAGATCAGGGTTATCAACTTTCAGTAATATACAGCAGTATGCAGTGGATAATTGAAATAACTTGAGTTTATATAATATAATTATATATATATATATATATATATATATATATATATATATATATATATATATATATATAATTGTTCTATAACATGGTTTAAAGGTTTATATTGGTGGAATGGGTGAGGGATGGTTGTCATGTGATCGTTCTGGTGAGAGAGAGAGAGAGAGAGAGAGAGAGAGAGAGAGAGAGAGAGAGAGAGAGTGTGTGTGTGTGTGTGTGTGTGTGTGGGTGTGTGTGTGTGTGAGCGGAGCAAATAATGTGAATAGCAGTGATGACGTCACGACGTAAACCGTGTACGTGTGTATAGGTGCCATGATGTATCAATCTCATTTGATGGCTGGGCGCAATCCGTTGTATGTCCTTCTCTTATACTGCTCATTCTCTTCCACTGTTCATCCTGTCGTACATCCCTCTCTATCAGTCCACAATGAGAATCTGTTGATTGCGATCAGCGGTCAGAATATGTTGGCCACTCACATATTGAACGTAACAAAATGAACGTCCATGACGTCATCACGGCATTACGTTCCCCGACTGAAGGATCGAGATTCTCACTCCAGGACCCTAGGGAAGCTTCAAGCAAAACACTTTGTATTATGACAACATATTATCCAAGTTAATGAGATACATATTTCTATCCTATAATTTCATTCTAATTGATATTAAAAGATTATTCCATTCTTATTGGTATTCTTATTTTCAAATTGATATTATATTTGGCTAGAAGCATGATTGTACGATCAAACATTCATTAATATACAGTCATCGTGAATAAATGATCTCTGTCAAATTGGTTCTAGCAAACACATCGTCTCAATCATTCATTCTAAAGCTGCGTACACATATACGCGCTTCCAACCCGCACCAAGCACGCTCCGCCCTCGTACCACCCTCGTTCCTCCATCGAACCACAGTCGCTCCGCCCACGCACCCATCATGAACGTTACGGAAGATGTTAGATCTTCTCGCGTTCCCCGGTCGAACCACTGTTCCTCCCCGGTCGATCATCAATCGCTCTGCTGGAGTGACGTTCGGTTGCGGAGCAGAGCGAAAGTCTGTACGCACCTTAATGTTTTGACTTTTCATTTCTGAATTTGTTTCAATGACAGAGACAATGTGGTTAATAGATATAGATATATTTTTTGAAAAATTGAAACCTTCAAACACTAATAACTTTGAACCTCCGTCACTCAGCTTAGCAAACATATCACCACTGTACTTATTTTCATTCATGGTGACTGACTGAGAGAGTCAATAAATGCTTGAAGACTCAATATGTGCTTATTATCGAAAAGTTTATTTTGACATACCGTGGGATTCCCGGTCGTTAACCGGTTCAACACACTGTCATAGCTAGAAATTACATGCATGCATTCATGATTTCAAAATTCGTCACAAGTCGAGGTAAATCAATGAAACACTACCTTTAGAGACGGATAAGAATGAATGGTCGTTATAAAGCAGATGGTTATCGGAAAGTATAATATTATGCCGGTATCTCTTCGACAGAGAGAGAGAGAAAGCGAGACAAATAATGTGACTAGCAGTGATGACGTCACTACGTAAACACTTTTTGTGTAGTTGAGAAGTTGATATTGTGGTAATTATTCATAATTGATTTAAATCAGTGGTTTTTTGACAATTTCTTAGTCTTTTTCATTCACTACGTAAACACTTTACGTGTGTATGGGAGCCAAGTATCACTCCAATTTGACCGCTGGGCGCAATCGGTGTATGTCTGTCCACAATATGTGAGTTTCACTTGGGAATGTTAGCATTGGCTGTTTGGTCAGTAGCCTTCCGTTCCAATCCATACGTAATGCTGACTGAAGTAGATCACACAATATTAATCAAAACTTTCATCCCTATATTCATTGTTTTTCACATTACAATCATACCATGAGCTTTTGAACAATCTCTTCAAATTAGAAATCTCTTCCACTTTTACATTGCAGCAGGAATGTGGTTGAAAATGAGTTTTTGCAAGAGATCAACCGGATTTACGCTTTGGCAACTTTTAATTAATTCTATCCTCTTAACGTTGTGTGCGGCGACTAGTGACCATATATGTTCTATAAGTTATGGTCGCTGATAATTTCAGCAGATTACATCACAAAGTCATATTTTATGGCTTTTTGCCTGATTTTCTACGGCTTCTTGAATTAGCAACGGACAATGGTCTATACTTTTATCTCCACTTTCGACGAGTTATTCAAATTTGTGAATTGAAGAGAGCATAATTCCAATTTTCAATGGAATTTTTTGTATTTCTAGATTTCTCACTAACATTCTTCAAATCATGGGAATCGCATCTCAAGTGTTCCAAACCGTTGATTGCCAATAGTGGAGATATTTGTTAGAACAATTTTTCGAGAATAGATGAATCAAACTCTAAAGCCAATTAAGCTAACATCGATTTTTTGAATTCTATTAAATTAAACAGACGATGTGATACACAATGTTTGTCAAGCTCCGTTTAATCTGGTAGAATTCATATTGACGGCAAAAAATCGAACGTCCAAAAATCGATGTTTGTGTAACTGGCTCTAGTGACATGGAAAAGCTTGTTTCATGATTCAAGGGGAGATCATATAGTAAATAATATCCGGACACCGAGCTTCGCTCGTTATCTATTTATTGATAAACAGATCACTAATTCTTTAAAATGATTGGGGAAGGACTAACAGGCACAGCCCAAAACTGTTTCTTCCCCGAATTTTGATTTAATATAGACTATAAATATTCCAAAAAGAAGGTTATGTTCCATACACTTGAATTCAGGTATACATGCATTTACATATTTGTTTTATTATCTTTCACATTTGTTTTCTTGGTTCTTATTTTGTACTAAAAAGTAAATTTTATTATCATGGCGATTCTGTTGCTTAAGCCGCCATTTTGTCACACCGTTGAGGGGGAGGAGACTGTCTAGCTAGGCCAATGGCAGGCGTTCATGCCCTCGACCAATAATAGCAGTACTCGCCTACTAGTATAAATTCTGCTGCTCTTGTATTTAGTTTTAGTTTATTGACAGAGATTGACAATGGTGTAATAACCGAAACCGGTCTTTCTAATTTCAATAAATCAGTGGTTTTTTGACAATATCTTAGTCTTTTTCATTCAATATGAATAATTACCACAATATCAACTTCTCAACTACACAAAAAGTAACACACTTATCACTGGAAACTGTAAAATAATGATTAATTTCGAAAATTATGATAAACTCTTATTTAGAACTAGCAGGTAACCTGTACTTCGCAAGGGTCTTTCTTAAAACTTGACGTAATGAAATCTAGAAGAATTCAAAATAGGCCTATAAGAATCCTCGGTTGATTAAGAATTTATATGCTGCATTTCAAGTGAATCAGTATGACCACCTTACAATTAAAAAAAGAAGTTGGATTCAAAATGGCGGAAAAAATTTGGGTGTGACGGAAAACCTGTTTTTATCATTCGAAAAGGATCACCAATCATACCTATCGTCTAATTTCCCTTTTAAGAGAAATCTTCTGCTGCTTCCATACAAACTGGAAGCATGACAAATAATTGAAAACTTGACAAACTGAAAACTTGATGTAATCAAATCTTGAAGAATTTAAAATTGGTCTATACCCACCCTCGGTTAAGCAAGAATCTATATGCAAAATTCCAAGTTAATCAGTACAGTAGTTCTGATCTGATAATGCGTCAAACATAATTTCCCTATACTTTACATCTGTATAGGCTACGTTTATAATACAGTTCTTTCCTTTATTATAGTATAGAAGATGATACATGGATGGATGATTATTGTTATTTTACTAAAAGATAGAATAAGTTGAATAGTTTCCCTTTCAGAGGGAGTTTTGACAACCCACAAGACTCATTTTTCATTTGAAGATATAACGAAAAGGTACATATGACCTTATTTTTTTGCTCAGCTTGCCAAGATACCCCTCATTCCAATATTTGAATTATTGACTGACTGTACAGTGAGTCAGTCATTCTATCAGGGCTCGAATAATTTTGAAATTTTAATTAAATAAAAATGGAAGAATATAATTTCTTTATGTAAATAATAACACCTTCATTCAAAGACATATTAACTGCATGCGTTTTCATATTGCCGATACAGCATTGATGAAACTGTAGACGTTTATTTAGCACTTTGTCTCGAAAATTGCTCAAGCTGAAAAATGAATAATCTATGTCACGTGTAGGCCTAAGCATTGCATCAGGAAAACGAATTTTCAAAACTATGTTTTTCAGGTAGAAAGCAATATAGAAACAGATGTTCCTTTTTTAATTTCGACCATATAATTTTTCAATGAAATTGAATGTACCATAAATGCATTTTGAACATTAATTCTGAGAAATCTAGAAGGAAAATTAAAATTTGGGCTTCCAGGTGCACGAGATTGATATTTTTAGAATCTATGTGCGAAATTTGGAGATCTAAATCATTCCCGTTTTTCCGGTATGCAATCCACAAGTTGACATGTTTTGATGCGAACAAACGAACACACGAACAAACACAACCCTACTCTCTTCTTATTATATAGATGATAATATACCATGTCATGTCAACATATCAGATTATTTTCATCAAATCGATCAAAATTTCTAGATTATTATTTCTCGTGAATGAGCTGATTGATTGCAAATAGTTGAACAGCTGAACATAATTCTGTCTCTCTTCCACACAGGCACTCACATCCTCTTTTATCGACAGACGACGAAATTATCATCTGTTTTTCGAAGGATGAATAAGTGACCGAGCGAAGTGAGGTCTAAGATTCAAGTCGACGGTTTGGTATTTCTTTTAATGTTTTAATGTTTAATTAAGTTTGTAGTCTGTATTTAGTTATTTAATTGAAGCGGATTTTTGACAACGTTTTAAGTCTATCCAATTTTAAATGATTGAATGTTTATATGTTACACATTTACGGCGAAACGCGGTAATAGATTTTCATGAAATTTGACAGGTATGTTCCTTCTTTAATTGCGCGTCGACGTATATACAAGGTTTTTGGAAATTTTACATTTCAAGGATTATATAAAAGGAGAAAGGAGCCTCCTTCATATGCCAATATTGGAGTGAAAATCAGACTATAGAATTATTCATCATAAATCAGCTGACAAGTGATTACACAGATGTGTGGAGAAGCCAGTCTATTGCTGTACCGTATTTCCATAAGGTCTATAGTTTCAATCAGATACTTGTGGATGAGAATACTGCGTGAGGATACTTCTGTTCACAGAAGTACTAATTATTATCCTTTTTATGTCCTTCAGCGAGTTTTCCCAGGGATGATACCTAGTGCAATTGAATTTTCATATCATAAACCTACTATGTTTCATGTTTCAAATTTCGTGAAAATCGTTGAGCGGTTTTCGAGATCCGTTAAGGTGCGTACAGATATTCGCGCCGCGAACATGAGCAATTCACTTTTAATCAGCTGATGCCAAGCTTCTTATATCTGTATCTTACCGTTTCTGTGAAAATACTGATATAGTCAGCTGATTAAAGCTCATGCTCGCGGCGCGTATATCTGTACGCACCATTAGACATTCATAACCAGATATCCCGATAACCATATGACCTGTGACGATCCTCTATAGTGGCTACGTGAAAGACTAATTTCTTTGAATTATATTATGAAAAATCAAGGCAGAAGCATCAAACTGTCTCTAAATGAAATAATTATCAACGTTACCGCTACTGATAACAATATTACATTGAATTAGTCTCTTCCAGTCAATAAATTGAGAGTTCATTATTTATTCTATTAATTATAAAATTATTATATTGAAATCGCATTTATAGATTAAAGAAATGTTATGGTAAACCTAACCTAAAACGCTTGAAGGCTTAGAACACTAGTATAGGGTTGAGATCAACCAGGCCTGCGTATTATATAATATAATGTGATTGCATGTCATTCTTTGTGAATAGTTATTTTTCTTCATTGTAGAAAACGAAAAAGGAATGTATAATAATAAATTAATCGGAATTATTAGCACAATAAATGAATTTATTCTTGAAAAACAAATTATAAAAAGGATATATTATGTTGATGTACAGTAACAACAAAAAAGTTACAAATACTCTTGTATGTAAGTCTACATTGAGGAACGGTATTATTTAATTTAATTACATTTATTGTTTAGCTTATTAACAAATAAATATTAAATAGAAGCGATCTCCCTAGATTTGTTCCTCTTTGCATGAACAACCAATCAGAGGACAAAGAAATGGATACCAAAATTTGAATTGTTGAGATATAACACAAAATGTCGAAATCTTTATTATTATAATTTATTTATTATTGTAATTCAGCTACACTGTTGGAATTGAATTATATTCATGTTTTGATGTATTTATTTGTCTTGTACGTCAGGGAATTGAATGTAAGCAAGGGAACTATTTTTCATAGAAATATGACGTGTGCATTACGTCACTCAGCTACAACCAATAGCAATTGTCTTATGCAAATTAGAAACAGAGTGATTCGAAGAATTGTGAGCTGAATTCGTGGAAGGAGACTTCTTCTCTAGCACTGACCTTGCCCTAGTCACACGTTTCTAATAAACTTGTATCTCTGTTGAAAAATTTTACATGAATTATTTTTTAATTATTTGTGTTCTATGATTCAATGTTAATTGTAAAGTTCCTTTTGTCTGTAAAAATAATCATTAACGTAAAATACCCGATTGAATCTACATGAATCGCCGAGCAATATACCAGCAACACGTTCTACTTCGAGGCCAGAAAATCCAGCACATGGCAGAAGAATTATTTGCGAACCAAGGAAAAATGATAACAGAGTCGCGTAAGTTATTCTTCCTGTAACTAAATTGGGGCCCCATCTACGATTCATAAGCGACATAAATTCTCGAGAAAATTAATGGTCATGACCAGTTTGCAATCAGGGAAAATTCAACGTTAATCTACATTATAATAATCAATATTAGATTAAATTAATCTATAATCTGTTTATCTATCAAGCTATTCCAAAGCAGAACTCACAACCCTGTAACTATCATTTTATTATATCATTTTCTTTCAATTCATAAATATAATTATTAAATTGTAAACTGTACATGTCCGGTATTGTTAAACCAGAACACATTATACTGATCACCACTATTCACTTGAAAATTATAAATTATTATCTGCTTATCTTATAATTTCACAAATCAGATATTTATATAATATTGTAACCGGTGGAGGTATTTTTAACCCTACACCACACCTGACATAATTTCTGCAACCGGTGACATATTTGTCTCTATTGAGTCAACCTTCTAAAATATGAAATATATAAGAATACATGTGGTTCGATAGTCATTCTTGCAGACTATACCACCGCTGGCCACCAATGTAAACGGAGGGGGATTGTTTCTTCTCTTCTATAATATTTGCTAAAGTTTACTGCTATCAATTCATCTACCGGTATTTGAATCCTCTATTGGTTGGGAGCTTTTAGTGGATTCGTTCATTCAAATGCACAGATTATCATCATTATCTAATTGTCACCTATTTTAGCAACTAGCAACTACGAGCCAGGAACTTCAATGAAAAATACTAATAAAATTCAACTTCAGGTTTATTGAACTCTAAATAGGTAGAACGAATTAATAAAAGTCAGGCAACATGTCAAATTTTCAAACAGAACAAAGTGATTCACAAAAAAAATATATTCAATACCAATCTACACATTTTGGGAACCTGCTAACTTGCTGCATTTAAATTTGGGCCTTGGTCATTCTATGAGATTAAATTTTGAGCTTAATAAGAAAAACAACAAAAGTTTGGCACTCACCATTTTAACAATATTTAAACTTGGACTCTTCAGAAACACTCACATACGCTTTAATAAAACTCACTATACTTAAACTCACACGCACAAAAAATTTTCTGATTCTACTCCTACTAACTATATAAAATTTGGTTCCCTATTCATCTAGATAAAAATTACTGATAGCTGGAAACTTAACAATTTGTCCCTCTGAATGGGAAATGGGCCCAATCAGAGGACCGAGGCTCGCACACCGTTACATGTTTTCCCAGTTATGTCTCAATTCGAACTGTGGCCTTTTCACTGAAAATTATTCCCCCTCCATGAGCGTTGAGCATAACTTCCAGTGGGAAAGCCAAAGCTGCAAAAAGGTCAATGGTCGTACAATTTTCAAATACAGTAGCTTTTTCGACAAGAAATTGAAACTGCATTTGAAAAATGCACGAAAATTGCTTTAATTTCGACAACTAGGCAACAAGTTAGCAAATTCAAACAAGACAGAGTCAATTCTCACACTAAAAACGCAGGGTTAAACATACAGTAAAAATCTAAGTTCATTCCAGTTCAAAAACCTGAAAAATAATATAAGATACACAAAAACAACTACAATACTACCCTCTCAATATCACACTATTACAATATATTGAAATAACTGAGCATATCTTCCAGTTCGTTTCCTTTCTAAAAACCTTAATATCGTCTTTGACACCTTACCATTGGTATTTTGGTAGACCTCATATGGTCAGTGAAACAAGTCAGGAAATTGATTGAGTGGAAGGTTGTAGATGGTTGCTAATTTATCAGTTGATCACTGCAGAATTAATCAATATAATTTTGCTTACATTTGCTCTTTACATTGGTCGCTGTCGGTAGCCTGGCTCATAATTTCCAGACTAAATTAAACAGTGTATGCGGCACTTTGCAGGATTTAGGTCAATGTAGCCCAACACTGATAATATTTTCAGAAACTATATTTATTTAATAAATTACACATTATTAATTCTGATAGCGGTGAGAGACACAATCATACATGGATTTGTGATCAGTGTCTTTGTTCAGGTTGCATTGGCTCTTTATCAGAACAACAAACAGGTAATAGTTTTAAGATTGCTTTATTTAAGCTCATTACAATATTGAAATATTCCAATCCCAAATCTGGGATAACCTACAAATTTCTCAACCAATCAAATAAATTCTCAGGTCTGATATTACACAGAGGGGCATATATTCATGTACCCGTAAAAGTGAGCACTTTCATAAATTTATCTATTTTTTGTGTGGTCCATGCCCTCCCTGGAGCTAGGCCTGTCACGTGTATTCTGAATGTGAATTTGATCTATCTATATTTTTTCTGATTTTCAAATATATAAAAATGAGAACTCATTGAATTATACATTTTGAATATCATTAATCATTCATTATTTCAAATTATATTTTTCTCATTCATAAATTGATTGGTTGAAAAATTATTTAGAAATTAAGATTTACTCAAAATTATTCAATTTTCAAATTAATTGGATTGATTTAAGATTGCTTTATTTAAGCTCATTACAATATTGAAATATTCCAATCCCAAATCTGGGATAACCTACAAATTTCTCGGTCCATATACGAGTATACCGCCGTTGACTCTGACCAAATAAAAAATCTCTTTACTTGTCATCCTGTATGTGACAGGCACAAAATTTAACTCATATCTGAATAACCTCAGTAATTATTAGATACCGCATACACATTATTTTATCTGAATATTTTATATGGTTATCCTCTTCAGGGTTCCATAATATCCATTCACAATCAGAATCAGATAATCTTGAGTCATACAGACATAACCTCAATCCCTTGGACAAAATTCGTCCGAATTCAGAAATAAAAAAATTCTCAGTTCTAATATCACACGGAGGGGCATTATTTTTATGTACCCATAAAAGTGAGAACCTTCACACATGCCGACACAACGTGGGGCATTAAACGTTGAGAAACCTTAACACATGGTTTATGATTATAATTTTGGTTTTTGGTTTAATGGCCCCAAGTTTAAAATTATCCATTTTTTACTTTCCTTGCCCTATTACCATAGGTAAGGAAAGTATCGCTGTCCAAAAAAAATTAAGGTACCCTAATTTCATGTTTTCTATACGTTTCAAGGTCCCCTGAGTCCAAAAACATGATTTTTGGGTGTTGGTTTGTGTGTGTGTATGTGTGTGTATGTGTGTGTGTGTATGTGTGTATGTCTGTGAACACGATAACTCCATTCCTAATTAACCGATTGACTTGAAATTTCAAACTTGAGGTCCTTATACCATGAGGATCCGACAATAAGAAATTCAATAAAATTCAATTCAAGATGGCGGAAAAAATGGCGGATAATTACTAAAAAACCATGTTTTTCACGTTTTTCTCGAAAACGGCTCCAACGATTTTCTTCAAATTTATATCATGGATAGCTATTTATAAGCCCTATCAACTGGCATGAGTCTCATTTCTGGTAAAATTTCAGGAGCTCCGTAATATTCTTGGGAAAAATGGCGGATAATGACTGAAAATACATGTTTTTCACGGTTTTCTCGAAAACGGCTCTAATGATTTCCTTCAAATTTATACCATGGATAGCTATTTATAACCCTATCAACTGGCATGAGCCTCATTCCTGGAAAATTTCAGGAGCTCCGTAATATTCTTGAGAAAAATGGCGGATAATGACTAAAAATCCATTTTTTTCACGGTTTTCTCGAAAACGGCTTTAACGATTTTTTTTCAAATTCATACCATGGATAGATATTCATGAGCACTATCAACTGGCATCAGTCTCATTTCTGGGAAAATTCCATGAGCTCCGTAATATTCTTGAGAAAAATGGCGGATAATGACTAAAAAACCATGTTTTTCACGGTTTTCTCGAAAACGGCTCTAACGATTTTCTTCAAATTTATACCATGGATAGCTATTCTGAGCTCTATCAAATGACATGAGTTTTTTCTGGGAAAATTGCAGGAGCTCCGTAATATTCTTGAGAAAAATGGCGGATAATTACTAAAAAACCATGTTTTTCACGATTTTCTCAAAAATAACTTGACCGATTTTTTTCAAATTCATACCCTGTATAGTTATTTATCAGCTCTATCAACTGGCATGAGTCTCCTTACTGAGAAACCAATGGGGGGTCCACCCCATCCTTGGGAAATGGACTTAGTAACCTCCTTCTCGTGCATGAGGTAGGTAGCGCAGTTCATAAAAATCTGGTGTGGTACACTCACACAACTTTCCTTGCTCATATTTGAAACTACGATCAAACTTCTGTATATGTGTATATATAATTATTGTTTTCAGAGTACTTTTTCCTTAGTGTAAATTGTGAAATTCGATTATTTTTTTATTCGTAATTTTTTTTAAAGTCGTCAAAACAGCTGTTCTACAGATGAAATATCTCGACTATGTGTTCTTTTTATGAACTGCGCTACCTACCTACCTCATGCACGAGAAGGAGGTTACTAAGTCCATTTCTCAAGGATGAGGTGGACCCCCCATTAGTTTCCCAGATAGCTCCGTAATATTCTTGAGAAAAATGGCGGATAATGACTAAAAATCCATGTTTTTCACCGTTTTCTCGAAAACTGCTCTAACGATTTACTTCAAATTCATACCATGGATAGATATTCATAAGCACTATCAACTGGCATGAGTCTCATTTCTGGGAAAATTCCATGAGCTCCGTAATATTCTTGAGAAAAATGGCGGATAATGACCAAAAACCAGGTTTTTCACGGTTTTCTCGAAAACGGCTCTAACGATTTTCTTCAAATTCAAGCCATGGGTAGCTATTCATAAGTCCTATCAAATGACATGAGTTTTTTTCCTTGGAAAATTGCAGGAGCTCCGTAATATTCTTGAGAAAAATGGCGGATAATTACTAAAAAACCATGTTTTTCACGATTTTTTCAAAATAACTTGACCGATTTTTTTCAAATTCATACTCTGTATAGTTATTTATCAGCTCTATTAACTGGCATGAGTCTCCTTTCTGGGAAACTAATAAGGGGGTCCACCCCATCCTTGAGATATGGACTTTGTAACCTCCTTCTCGTGCATGAGGTAGGTAGGAGAGCAGTTCATAAAAAGAACACATAGTCGAGATATTTCATCTGTAGAACAGCTGTTTTGACGACTTTATAAAAATGAAGACTGAAAAAATCATCGAATTTCACAATTCACACAAAGAAAAAGTACTCTGAAAACGATTATATACACACATATACAGAAGTCTGATCGTAGTTTCAAATATGAGCATGGAAAGTTGTGTGAGTGTACCACACCAGATTTTTTGTGTTGTCCATGCCCTCACTGGAGCAGCACGTCACAGACCATACTACAGAAATTGCTCGCTTAATATAATTATAATAGGTATCGGCGCTTTTCTCCAGACGAGCCAGCAGTACAGGAAGCTCTTCGATCAGCTGATTATCAGCTGATTCCCGAACGTCAACCGAATCAGCTAACCTGCCCTGCCGACTCGTTCGAAAACTCCTGAAAAACGCATAATATTGTCTCCCCTTAAAATATTTTCAATATCGCCATTATTACCATCCAGCTTGTTGTAATATGATGAGATAGATAGGCCTACTATTTGCAAGTCTTTCTTCTGATCGATTTTAAAATAAACTCCAGGTTTGATAACTCATGGGTATGAAGAAACTCAACGGAGATAATGCAAGATTACCGTAGATGGTGGACAAAATATTGGATTAGTCCAGGCAACGAATGCTTAAATAAAGGTATAGAGGGAAAAGTTTGGAACACAATTTTCAACTTCACAGCTCTGTTAAGGATAGTTAGAGGATTAACATATCAAAAGTCCTCACCCCTACCCCCTGTGCTAAAGGGGTGGGGGTGGTTTGAAAGTACCATTTTTTCATTTTTCGCATATATCACGGAAACTATGCATCTTATGAACATTTGTATTCTCTGCAAAATTGAAGCCTACAAAATTACCAAAAAGTTATGTCCCTTACATTTTTTCCATATCTCTCATAGTTTCTGAGATATCCGCCCTTGAAAGTAAGAAATTTTTTGAAAAATCCTCCTGCCTTCAATTTTTTTCACCTTTTTGGCCTTATAATTTTTGAACGATCGCTGAAAAAAATCCGTGCTGATTATGTGCTGATAGAGCATCAAATTATCTTCAATTTGATGTATATTTTCACTATTTTACGCATTTCCCTACGACTGTTGCAGCAATTTTAGTGGTGAGAGTGAAATTTTCTGTTCAGCAACAATAGATCAGTTGACAATGAAATTTGAAGGAATGTTTGGAACACAATTTTCGACTTCGCAGCTTTGTTGAGACTATGGGGGTGAGATTATCAAAAATCCCAACCCCTACATCATGTGCTGAAGGGATGAGGGGGGTTTGAAAGTTGCATTTTCCACTTATTACTTACATGCTTATGTATTAGAAACAATGTGTTATATTGACATAATCAACTACATTAAAATGAAGCTTAATAAATTTCCTACAAGTTTTGTCAAATAGAGGTTTTCGATAAATCCTATACTTTTCGAGATATTCATGTTCTAAAGTGATGCATTTTCGAAAAACCAGATTTTCTTCCATTTTTTCGCTCTTTCAAGTCTTATAAATTTTTAACAATTGATGCAACAAAAATGTGCTGAATACGAGATTGTAGAGCATTAAATGATCTTCCATTTCATGTATAATTAGACTATTTTACGCAATCCCATATGATTGTTGCAGCAGTTTTAGTTTTGTTGTCTAGAAATTTTACAACTTGAGCATGAATAAGTCTTTCTAGCACTTAGGACAATGCAGGTAGAATACTGATTGGTCTGAAATCCTCAACTTTATTGGGTGATGCAACTTTATTTAGAGGGCGAACCAGAGCAAACTTCCAGTTTTCAGGGAAATTGCCTTCTTCAAGTGATTTGTTGAAAATCTATGTAATGGTTGGTGAAACAGCAAATAACATCTTCTTGATAAATTTAATAGGAATTTTGTCTATACCCATAGCATTACTATGAATACGTTGAATTGCTTTGAAAGTGTCTTCTTCTGAGATTGGATGGAAATGAAATTGATCAGTAATTGGTAAATCTAGGTTTGTAACCTGCTCTTCAAGATCATCGATATGATTAGCAATGACAACTTCGTCGCGTTAGTTGGAATGTGGAACGAAATGGTCATTTATATTGTCCAATGGTGAGTCAATTTGGGAATTTGATTTCTGTTCGCCAAGCCCAAATTCTTTCATCCCCTGCCAAAGTGATTGAGAGTCTTGTCTGTTGTTTGTCATGAACGAATTCAAGTACCTAATCTTTGAGTTCCGTAATTCCTGTTCGACTCTATTTCTGAGGCTCCTATACACTATCAAACTGTCCAAGTCGAATGTCTTTTTGAATTTTCTATGTGCTTTGTCTCTACGTCCCATCATCTTAATTATGTCTTCAGTCATCCACGGTACTCGTCGTTTTCTATTAATCCTCCTTGTCACATAAGGTGCATGTTTGTCATACAAAGTCAAAGTCCAATTCTCGAAAGTCTAATCTAAGTCTAATGAGATGCTCGGGAACACTAGCGTCAGGTGATCAATTTTCATAACGGCAAGGAAAGTTGTGTGAGTGCGCCACACCAGATTTTAATGATATATTATTAGAATAAGATAAAACAATTATTAGTATCGTCTGCAAAAAAAATCCGGTCGGATCGAGATTTGTACCTGGGTCCCACGTCGTGATACACTGCGATCTAACCGCCTTGGACACCATGACCTATGAACAGTGGTTGCGAAAAAGTAGGAACATGAGCTGCTGTATCTTAGAAGATACTTTTGAGGTTATTCTAGAGGTTTTTTAAATATTACAAAAAAAACCGGAGGTCTTACCATAAATCTTTACACATACGTTTCTGCGCCTTGTTTCAAAGAACTTGCAAACCAAATTTCATCCAAATCGGACAATAACTGCGACTGTAACTGCGGTACAAACAAACAAACAGACAAAAGCCGATCGAGTCGAAAAAGCAAGTCGTGTCTTGCACGATTGATATGTGTCGGTTGAGAAAGAACGGATTCTAAGGTGTAATGAAATAAATTCAGAGGAGTAAATGGATAAGATAAAAATATATTTCTGAAATCGTTATAGATAATTGAATAGCAAAAAGTAAAATCTGCAGATAAATTGGTTACACTAAATGTATATAAGAACTGATAATGAATAGATGATAAATAATATTGAAATTGAATTTTAAAATAGCAATTGCTGTATAGGAATATAATGATACTAAACTGTTAAGCTAAATGATAGCCCTTGGTAAGGGTCATAAAACATTCAGAAATAAGTAGGTCAACTAGGTTTTTACACAAGTTATGATTTGATAATATTTTTAATGAATAGAAAAACGAATACCTCAAGGTAATAATAATAATATAATGTGACCTGGCTGACTCAGGTCTGGTGTCAGAGTTTCCAGGTCGCAACTGATCAATTTCATGGCCTCTGACATGACCTAACAACATACCTCTGGGTGAGATTCGCCTAAGGAAATTGAGCCCTTGACTAAATAAAGTGTGAATATTGAATTTCACTTATGAAGTAGGACTTATTCCTATAATTTTTGGTACCCTTGAAGCTACAGTCATGACTTTTCCCGAAATGACGAATTTATAAGCTGTATAATTTTCGCAGAATAGCGGGGATCCCCTTCTAATATTTAGAGATATATTTGAATTACTTAAGTAGCCTTTTGTTCCCGTTTTGGTAGTGAAATATATTCGGTCGTAGAATATTTCATACAGGCTGGATCTTTCACGCGTGGCGGGATTCGTCGATCAGACCTTACTATTTAAATTTCAGGGACTCTTTTAATGAATTTGTAAAAATTAATATCACACATATGATTTTAGGAACTTAAGAACAACTTTTGAAATAGAAAAAACAAATATTGAATTACATTAAGATAGAAATTTGAGCTTTAAAAAATTTTAGTGTGTGAACCAGTTCTGTATCCTACACAACGATTTGTCTAATGGCCTCGAGCCTTTTTCTCTTGATTTCCACCTGGGTTTCTTCTAAAAAATTATTGCTCTCCAAATTTGCATACTAATTCGGGATTGGTCAGATCCCATGACGTAAAAAATACGCCAATTGAGTAGTGCAAATAGGTCCAACTTTAAAGATGTTATTGAAATAAGTTCCGTATTGTAAGCTGTTCTAAATTACAAAAATGTTCCTTCAAAATAATATACAAACACACAATCACGAATACAAGAACATGAATAGATTAATGAGAAAGATAGGAATGAAGTTTAAATAGCTCGTACACTGGCGCTAAGTTTGTAAGCTTCAAATAGCTAATGCGCAGATTTATGAAAACGTTGAACGTAAGATTAATAAATAAATTGATAGAATAATGAACATGCATGTAACATCAATAATAAATATTTTCTTCTGTTTACTCTGTTTTTCATATGATTAAATGTCAATCCGAAACGACTATATATAACCTGGACTATACAGAGACTTTGGGGGAGATTAAAAAACTTTATAAATTGATTTAGCTTAGTAACAACTATGAATTAATATTTGAGCCCATTCGGCAGACAAATTTTGATATTTAAAATACAATACAAGGTTGGTTGTTGCTAATAACTATTAAGGGAGCTGCCTTCTGAATTGGCAAGTTGTTGGTACAAATAAGCTCTGGCTTATTTGGGGTTATGTAGCTGGCTTTTTCCAACCTCAAAACATTGGAACTGTCACTCAAAATGATGACCGCTATAAATGAAATATCATGGCTTAATTAATTGGTTTTCTAAAAAATATTATACACACAATTTGGTGAGTACAGCCGCTATAGGTCAGATAACGGGTGTTATCTGCCTCTGATTAGATTATGAGTTGTATTTGACATTGAAAGCTGTTTCATTTCCTCTGACTGTTTATAAATTCTTTCTTCTTCTTCTTCATGTACCGTCTCCATGGTGGAGGTTGGCTATCATGATGGCGATTTTAATTTTATTTACAGCTGCTCTGTATAGGTCATTGGATGTACACTGGCACCAATCCCTTAAGTTGCGCAACCAATATTCGACTTCTGCCCACTGATCTCTTGCCTGTTATTTTTCCTTGCATAATAAGGTTCAATATTTCATATTTCTTTCCCCTCATTATGTGACTTAGGTACTTCAGTTTTCGTTCCCTAATCTCTTATACTTATAAAAGGCTAAGCCCAGACAGACTGAAATCACACCACAGCCCAAACTACTGAGTCTAAAAACTTGAAATTTTGCACGATTGTTTATGGTAGCTTGAAAACATCCACTAAGAAAGGATTTTCAGAAATTCGCCCCCCTGAGGGAGCTGGGGCCCCCCCAAAATTTTGTACTTTTTAACCGCTCATTGCACAGCAAAGTCATGAGGAACTTTTTTGTTCAGCTACGAAAAAATTAGATCTATGCAGAAAAATTTCGATCAGGAGCACAGGGGGTCCAGGAGAGGCATTTTTCGAAATGTTGATGTAAAATCACACTACAGCTAATTGTCCTACAGACTTGAAACTTTGCACAAATATTCTTCAAACATGCTAGACGCGCACTAAGAACGGATTTTGAGATATTTTGCCTCTAAGGGTTTCAAAGGATGAAAAAGGATCCTATTAAGAAAGGTTATGAACATGGTAAGGTGAGTGCCATATGGAAATGAGATAATTTATTTATTGACATGTGATATTCTAACATATGTTGTAATCTTTGGAAATAACAAAATAATATGATAGAAATTCAAAAAAGAACATCTGTTCTATTATTGCTTTCTACCTGATTCCACTCAACCTCAATAATATTGTTCTGATAATTGATAAATACGTTTAATAATATTACTATTATTATTGATATAATAAAAGTATTGTTTTAATAATTAATTATTATCATTAATATAATAATAGTATTGTTTTGGTAATCAATAAATATTTTTATTTTCACAAACTCTGTATAATTTATAATGGTGAATGTGAAACAGCTGCATCAAAGAATTATCTCAAAAACATATGTTTAGGAAAACCATATCGTTATGCATCTACATAAATTGGCGGAGATTGGCAGAGAGAAAGAGAGAGAGAGAGAGAGAGAGATTGATTGATTTATTGATTGAGTACTTCATTTATGTAGATTACAATAAATACTTGCTTATACACTTATATACAATAGCTTACAATACAGCAAAATTATAGATGAATTTACATTATATAGACTATCTACTAGAGAGAAGAGAGAGAGAGAGAGAGAGAGAGAGAGAGAGAGAGAGAGAGAGAGAGAGAGAGAGAGAGGAGAGAGAGAGAGAGGAGAGAGAGAGAGAGAGAGAGAGAGAGAGTGAGAGAGAGAGAGAGAGAAGAGAGAGAGAGAGAGAGAGATAGAGAGAGAGAGAGAGAGAGAGAGAGAGAGAGAGAGAGAGAGAGAGAGAGAGAGAGAGAGAGTGAAAGGGAGGGCGAGAGAGTAAATGGAGAAAACAGGAGAGAAAAGAAATGCTTCCACTTCACTGATGTTGGTCAAAAGAGTGTATATTTTTGTTATTTTTTGAGGTGTGTTGTGGTGAACAGAGTCCTCTTAATGTTTGTATGTGAAGGCTTTGGATACAAAGCTGTCAAAAGGAAGACGAGTGGAAGGAGAAAACGAATTGAAAAAAGAAGGAAACGGCAGGAAGTGATGGACGTGTTAATTGGATGGGTTGACAGATTCACTTGTGCCGATTCCAAGTTACCGTTTTGATAGTCGGCTCTGAGTTCTAGAAAAATATGTCAAAGAAAGGGTAGAGGTAGGATGCAGAAGTGGAAAAGTTCAAGGATTTGACAGTGTGGAGGAGGAGAGAACATATGTAATAGTAGAAGTAGAGGAAACGAAGAAAAAGAGAAAACACGGAGAAGAAGGAAGTTGAAGACGGATGAAGAGGGTTGAATCACACCAAAGAATCGGAGGATAGAATGAGAAGGATTGATTGATTGATTGATTGATTTGATTGATTGATTGATTGAGTACTTTATCTATGTAGATTACAATATATACTGGCTTATACACTTATATACAATAGCTTACAATACAGCAAAATTATAGATGAATTTACATAATATAGACTAAGAAAATAATTATTGAACTGTATATGATATGAAAAACCAGTTTGTAATATAATAACTATAGATAATAATCATATCGTTATGCATCTACATAAATTGGCGGAGCTTTGGACATATCAATGTCCATTCTTTCGGAAAGAATATTAAAATATTAAAAGGATTAGGAGGGGAGTAGGAATGAAGAAAAAGAGGAACAAAGGAGAAAAACGATAAACAATGAACAAAGAATGAAGACCATGAAGAGCATGATACAGGAGTAGAATCAAGGATAATGAAAGTGTAGTAGACGCAGAAAGTAAATAAGAGAGTAGGCTAAACATCAGTGGAAATATACTGAAAAGTAAGGAAAAATGAAATCGGAAACGACAGGAGGAAACCAGTATAAAAATGAATGAATTGGACTTTTGAATGAACTGTTAGCATTTACAATGTGATCAATGAAGAGCACTTCATTATTTGAATATAACATGAATGCTTTCCATTCAGTCCAAGCAACCAGTTCAAAGAGAATCTGACAGTTTTGTGAATTTGAGGCTATTGTTGGCAAGAGTTGTAGTTTTGATAGTGGATGGACACTGATAAAGATGAAGATGAATGAATGAATGAATGAATGAATAGAAGGCAGAAGACTCTCACTTCCGTCCGAAGCAGAGCACACCTGGTCGTAGCTTTGTTAAGGATTCTGTCAGTCTGTCACCAACTTGTCTAGCTATGTTTATGATTTTGTTAAAGGTATCTGTCAAACAGATTCAGTGACCAAAGCGAATACAAGTGTCTTGTCACAAGAACCGTTGCAAGTTCACTTCACTCTCAAACACACTCTGTCTCTCTCATCTCTTTGATGACTCTTCATCACTATGGCGTGGTATCGAAGAATTCGGTCTTGGCAAACAGAAATCCCAAATCCAAATTGACTTCCCTTCTTCTATGAAATTTTCCAGTTACCATACATATGCAGATGACCTTCAAAATTATGCAACTTGTCCTATCACTAAACTAAATGGAACCGTGCAAAAAATGAATCAAGACATAAGTTCAATAGTGGAATGGACAAGACGAAACGGCCCCAGACTCAACCCAACCAAAACACAACCCATAATTATTGGTTACTCACGTTTAGTAAACAATATCGACTTCAACTCGATACATAAAATAACTGTTAATGATAATGTGATTCCCTACTGCAACTCAGTGAAAAACCTAGACATCATTATGGATAAAAACCTCGACTGGTCAGAACAAGTCAATAAAACCTGTAGAAAGGTTTTCGCAGCAATGCATTCACTTGAAAAATTACAAGATGTCCTTCCTAGAAGTACGAGTATACGATTATGAGTATACGAAGTATGAGTATACGTTCCTCGTATACGATGACTACTGGTCCAATCTCTTATTTTTCCACATTTCATGTACTGCAACTCTGTCCTCAATGACATGCAAGTTACACTCAATCATAAAATGCAGCGCTGCCAAAATTATTGTCTACGTTTTGTCTACTCTCTTGAACGCCATGAACATATCACCCCAGAACACAAAATAAAATAAAATTTACTACCCAGAACTAAAAAACTAAAAATTGTTTCAGGCAACACTAGCAGAAGAAAAGTCTTTGATCGCTGGTGGGAGTCGCAAAAAAGACCGATTCAAAATAAATACTTAAATAACACAAAACAAAATCAAATAATTGATGACAAGAAAAAACGATTTCATATCACTGCAAAAACAAAAGAGTGATCTTTAATTATAGTGAGTTTTCAAATAATTTCAGAATTGAATATATGCTACTGTATAATTATGCTCTACTCATTGGACTTCCATCAAGAGCTTGTCGGAATAGAAACTTGAAGAACTGAAGTTGCCTAACTGGGTTGATTCTCGATCAACTGAGTTCTTGATGAGGTGAATCTCACTCTACCGCAACGGAGAAGGCTCACTGATATTTAAAGAATGGAAGCATCGAAAGCTGATAACGTTGAAGAGTATTCTACCGCAATACAATAACAGGAGTCCCCTCAAGTGAATTCTAAAAAGGGTTGACAACACGTCATTTCTTTGTAGAACTCCCACAGCCTGAGGATGATTGAAAAATATTCACTGTCAATCAATTCCCGAAGGAGCTGGTGGGGAGAGTAGCATAATAATGATGATGACAAGTTTGTTAAATTGGGAGTGATGTACCATGAAACCATGCCATTGTTAGATCCATTCCATATATACTTTAGATACTTCAAAATATACAACATTCCATCTATAATACTTTCAGCATTTCTCATCAAAAATACTAATCCACCTTGTTCAAACAATGCTGATAGTATGAACTGATTCTCGGGTTTCAAAGCTTGTTCAGTTGAAGATTTACGTGATAAGATTTGCGAAAAATGAATGATAATGGATTGGGAAGAGCGGCAATTATGTCATTTGTTGAGCCTTGTAATGAAAACCCTAACGGACAAAGGGCCACCCCCTTGCAACTACTGAGAGATTATCTCTGTCCAGAAAGAGAGAGAGAGAGAGAGAGAGATCGAGTGAGAGAGATTATATTATCTCTGTCCAGAGAGGGAGAAAGACGGAATAGAGGGAAGGGGCGAGAGAGAGAATTGAATTGAATTGAATTGAATCGCTGCCCTTATTAAAAACCTTTATTAAAGAGAGAAAGAATGAGTGAGAGGGAGTGGAACACAGTGAGTGCAAGAGGGTGTGAGGGAGAGAGAGCGAGGAATGAAGAGTGAAAGGCGATGAGAGTGATTATCTCTGCCTTGAAGTTGAATGAGATGTTTAGTGTCCGATAGCACAGTTTTGTAGAACCCTTTCCGCGGCTAACCATGAAGCCATAATTAAATTATTGATCAATATGATGATAATAATAATAATAAATGAATAGATTTTATTGTCTTAGACCAATATAGGTAATTGACAAAGTCATAGTAATACAATTACAAAATAATAGAGTCAAAGCAATAGTTTAAAGTCACAAAGTAGATTAAATTACATCAAGTGGAATCGAAAAACTCTGTCAAACAATAGAAAGGTCTTAAAACCAGCCACTCAAAAAGTAATTTTTTTAAAAATAACAATATTTTCACCACATTTGATATCCAATGGCAACTTATTGTACATTCTCAAGCCTATGCTGTCACGTTGATATAGAATATCAATGACGTATTTTTTCCTGGTGTTATAAGCATGAATATTGGATCTTTTATTCAAGCTATGGAGATTCTTTCTAGTGTGTATGATTACTTGAAATATATTTCAAAACTATTTTTGTTTTTTTGTAAAGAGGTCGACAGTGTTCTAGATACCCTGCACCGGTCAATATTCTAATAGCCTTTTTCTGCAAAAGCAAGACCTTATTGATGTGGCAGCTGTTTCCGTATACTAAAATTCCGTATGAAATTATGCTTTGGAAAAAAGCAAAATATGAGTTTCTCATTGTCTCTATGTCGACTGCTGATCACGAAGTAGGCCTAAAATCATCTTCCATGGATATACTATAAACTATATTATCATGTGGGCTACTATACTACGTACTTGATGAGATAATCATAGAGAGTAAAGCTCTCTATGAAATAATTTCAGAATATAGCTCAACTTGTGAATGCTAACAAACAACGATAGTATGAGAAATAGAACTTCTAGTTTTGAAATGTACGGGATAGGAAATAGTATTAAATGATTGATGCATCATCATTCATGAACTGTTCAACTTGCAATTTTTAATAGAGATTATTAATTCAACGATAAAGGATATATTCATTACTTATTTTCATTTTTCATTAATCTCCTTCCAGGATTCTCAAGTTGGGTCATATTATAAGATTATATTATTTCATAGCGGGTTTCATAGTGAGTTTCATAGTGATATATTCAAATCTCTTCTCTTCTCTTCTCTTCTCTTCTCTTCTCTTCTCTTCTCTTATATCTATAAAGGCTAAGCCCCGACAGACTGAAATCACACCACAGCCCAAACTACTGAGCCTACAAACTTGAAATTTTGCACAATTTTTTATGATAGGCTCAAAACATCCATTAAGAAAGAATTTTCAGAAATTTGCCCCCCTGAGGGAGCTGGGGCCCCCAAAAAATTTTCTACTTTTTAACCGCTCATTGCACAGCAAAGTCATGAAGAACTTTCTTGTTCAGCTACGAAAAAAATTAGATCTATGCAGAAAAATACCGACCAGGAAAAGAGAGGGGTCCAGGAGAGGGCATTTTTTTTAAATTTTCATGTAAAATCACACTACAGCTCAACCTAATTGTCCTACAGACTTAAAACTTTGCACAAATATTCTTCAAACATGCTAGACGCGCACTAACAACGTAATTTGAGATATTTTGCCTCTAAGGGTTTCAAAGGATGAAAAGGATCCTATTAGTAAGGTTATGAACATGGTAAGGTGAATGGCATAAGGAACTGAAATAATTGACACATGATATTCTAACATATATGTTGTAATCATTGGAAAGCTTAAAATAATTTTATCAATCAGCTGATCAAATTTAATTTTCTTTGGATCGAAAGCTCAAGCTTGCCACGTGTTTGTTCGTTTGTTACATTCCGATTAGAACAGAGCACAGAGATTTTTTTGGTTATGAGTTTTTTGATAATTCTTTTTTCAAATTCGAATTTTATTGCAAACAAAAATCACATTGAAAAATTTCTTAATAGACAACAAGATTACAAAACCGAGATGTCAAACATAAACCTACATTTATTTGTAGCACGGCCAGAAAAAGACAAACTTGAGTACGGTACAAGCCGTGAGTTCATTCAATATACTGTAACTTATATTTTTGTGTTAATATTTGTGAACAAAAGTACGAGTTGATGAGAGATGTGAGTGATTTCTTATATTTGATCTAAATGGTTATTCATTACTTAGTAGTCGGGGTCACTCCATTCAAAGTTTATTATTTTGAACCTAATAAATTTCATACGTTTTGATTGTCCATAATGTATTGAGTGTCCATAATGGAAGTGATTGAACTACTCAAATCAATGGCTTACTGGTCCTTCATAGAATTTATAGTATTCCTGGTGATTGAGCCTGTCTTTATTCAGCGTTGACTATTATAATAAAGCTTTATTTACAACTAGCTTACCTGGAGAACTTCGTACCGCCAAAAAGTCAATGTATCTCATGTCACACTTTACTTTATTTGGTGAATCATGAAATGTATCTGACAATCAATATTATCATTTACTTCTGAATACGGACTTCCTATGTGCTTAGTCATGCAGCATTCATTATTCCCAAACATATTTTTCTCAATCAATATTGGTAATATAATAACACGTGAAGTGTTAAAAAAAAACGATAGTATGAGAAATAGAACTTCTAGTTTTGAAATGTACGGGATAGGAAATAGTTTTAAATGATTGATGCATCATCATTCATGAACTGTTCAACTTGCAATTTTCAATAGAGATTATTAATTCAACGATAATGGATATATTCATTACTTATTTTCATTTTTTATTAATCTCCTTCCAGGATTCACAAGTTGGGTCATATTATAAGATATTATTTCATAGCGGGTTTCATAGTGAGTTTCATGGCGATATATTCAAATATACATATATGAGTGGATATATCTGACTCTATATGCTCTTCTTCTTCCTAATTATAGGAAAGAGATTCGATTCAATTGGCCAAAACGTTCCTCGATTATCGTCGAACATACTAACAACAAAATTCTTGAGTCTAAACTCTGTCTCAAACAATCAATGAATTTTTCTAATGAAACATCATACTTTTCAATGATTAATAGAGCTTGCTTTGCTTGCTGGGTTATCAGCTATCGAAGATTAAATTAATGTACTCGAGCCTACTGTATTACAGAGACAATTGAAGAGTATGTTGCTGGTAATTATTCAGTGGTTTGCGAAAGGAACTAGACATCAAGCAACATCAAAACTGTCTCCTTCATGATTATAATACTTCTGGGAATAGAACGTTTTCAAAATTCGATTCGGAAATAATTTGTATTACACATCACGCACCCATCATTACATCATTAGCACTTGATATCCTGAGCCAGTTGAGATAATAGCATTGGACTTTTGCTGGTCTGCGATGAAGGCTGCATCCCCTGGTGGGGTGCATTTAGAGGTTCCACTACATTGCGATCATCCCTCGGGGCCATCTCTGTGAATTCAACTAAACATCCCTTCTGCTTGAGGGGAGTTCGATCGAAATAATGTTGTCGCGTGGGTGGGTGATCTGTAGCTGTGACTCAGCGAGTGTAGCGAGTAATCTTACACGAAGTGAAGTTGTCAGGGACAGGGCAGCAAACGCCGTAGATATGCGCTGAAGAATGCCGCCCAAAATGGAGCATAACTTATGGAAAAGAATGGAACGTGACCAGACGCATAAAGTAGCGTATTGTAGACGCATTTCCTTACAGTATTTCAACTATTGACCCAAGTAAGGGTCGAAACTAGTTGTCGTAATATTTTTAATAATAAAGGGTACTTCAAGTCTCCATATTGTTTTTATCAATCTCTAAAAGTAGCCCATGCAAGTGAAGTGTTTTCATGAATAAATAACTCTAATCTAAGGTTCAAGTCAACGGTTTTGCATTTTTCTTTATGTTTATGTGTTCCACATTTATGGCGAAAAGCGGCAATAGATTTCCATGAGATTTCAAAAGGTATGTTCCTTTTTGAATTTCGTATATATTGTGATGAATCTTTCAAATAGAGCTCATGAGAAGAGAGAAAATTGTGATTACCTTTTAAAATGAAAGAATTTGCTAAAGGAATAGTTAGCGACCGAGCGATAAAGCTTACTTATCAGTAACTGTATTTTAGATAAGAGTACCGTTCTGTACTGAATATTTTCTAGGAAAATTATTCAATAAAATTGTAATTATTTTGCAAATAAAGAATTGTATTCTACTGCTTGCCACTGACGTCATGTTTACGTCACAAGCGTTCTACCAATGGCAAATTTTTATGCAAATTATTACATCGAGATTCTGAGAAGCAAGGTCTAGCCAAGAAGCTTGGAGAAAGGACAGCACTTCCCTTTTGAAATCCTCACCGTGCAGATCTCTTTTTATAGTTACCAAAGACCTATTTGTGAAAATTTCTTGTTCGATTTTAAATGTTCTATTTGTGAGCCGATATTTTAGGCCATTTATTTGTTATTCGTAAATTTCTGTTTTCATCAATCGATAAATTAAAAGCTTAAAGTAAATTATCCCTTAATTAATTCGGTGAAGGAGATATTTTAAACTAAAATTCCCCACGTGCTGAAACCGAAGCCTGGATTGCCGCCGAGCAAACGATTTTTGATCTAAAGAAGAAAACCACGACCGCCAAGGAAATTCACGTGAGTTATAAGTTTTAAAAGGGGCCCCAATCTACGCTTCGAAAAATATTTCAGTGCAGAAACATAAATTTTTTCTTCGTTAAATTATTGGCCACGCCGACAAGCGCTTTAGCATTTAAGAGTCTAGAATTTACTCATATTTAATTTATAAGAATTTGTAGTTGATTGACTATCCTCCGCTGCCTGAACCACGACCCCGAGCATTTTTTAAAAATATTTTATAAATTCATTTTTTCTCTATTTTTTCAAAAAAACTGTTCAATTTTATCAATCGTAAAATTCTGTTGAATCACGCATGGTATCATGCAAGCACAAGAAAATTTTTAACTGTTCTGTTAATACTAAATTATTATCAACCTGTAAATCAAATTCTGAATCTGCACTGTATGATTACATATTTTATTGTAATATATTTCAGTTTGTTAATTCGCTTTCTGAGTTCGATTATTTCTTAAGCCTGTCAATTATTGTGTCTGATACATTCTATATCATCAAGAACCGGTCGAATACGATCGTTGGAATAATTGAATTGAGCTGGATATTGGAACAGGTCTAAGTGGATGTAGCGGGTGGGGTCAGATCGAGATATTTATTCTTTGTCCTTACCTGCTCATATATCAGCTTTTATCTGTTACCTACCTCGACTTTGGAGCGAACGCATCAATTGTACAGCAGTGGCAGCCATAGATCATATAAATTCCTACAATAGAGCTTAAAATCCGACAAGACTCTGTTCTCGAAATATATTCTGAACGATATTTGGTCCAAATACCGTATTTTAATCCTTCAGAACTTATTAGAGACGCAGTCCCGTAAATTATCTACATCGGGATTTTTGCTCGACCTGTATGATTTTGTATGCTCATTCTTCACAGGTAATAATTTTAAGGTATCCGTCTTCAGTGTTTAGCGATCGCTACACTACTTATAAAATTTCATCACTATACAATTTGTCATTAGAAGAATCAAGGGTGAGCGAGCGTTTAGGCCTCCCGCGATTCCGACAATTGTATTGAATCTTGTAGTGAATCAATCAGTCTGGTGTACATTCAGCGTCCACGCATGCAATTACAAAATTTATAGCCGCTACACCATTGACTCAGTACAAGATTCACTCTACATGTGTGAAGCCATCAAATACCGCTCCACATGATTTGCCGGCCCAACGTGAGGCATTTAGATTCAGCACTACATGATTTGGCGCCCAACAGTGATAGGCATTGAAGAGGTGGATAATCGACTACGAGGATTATTTAGTTGCTCAGTATACTATAGCGCTGACAACGGGAAAATTTTTTGAAAAATTCATGGTTGTGAATTTCTTCAATTTTAATATTAACTGTTCACTGTTATATAAAATAACAAGAAGTACCATACCCAATTTTTGAACAGAAAAGAAATTTATCGATTGATGAATTTTTAGAGAAAAAATCGAACTCAGAATTTTATTATCGTGTTATTCGAAAATTGGTCATACTATAAGTCATAGGTATAAGAGATATCATAAGAAAGGTCATATTATTTGAAGAATATTAGGTCTATATTGAAACAATTTATAAAAATTTACAGAAAAGAGGATTGAAGTTATTTACATTTTTAAAAGTTTTTAAAGCATAAAGAGGGAAGTAAAATTAAATCACGGATACATAGCGGAATAATTCAAGCAGAGTATCACTGCTTTTATATAAAATTTCGCAAAGAACACTAGCCTATATATAGAATTGTGGCAAGAAATTATAAGAATAAAATATTTATAATAATATAATAATAAATTATAAGAGGCGTACCTGTATTACCGCATAAGTGTTCACTGTGTATCCTGTATGTTCTTGTCATTTTTATGTTAACGATATTGCTAACTTGACTCATTTTATCACTGAACACATTGCTAAACCACTTTTTCTGTATTTCACTCACTACGAAGCTATCACAATTTCTATTGGATTTCTTATTAATTATTTTGTATATCACAACACTTTCACGTTTATTCACTGCACACTTTCGTTGCGCTATTTTTCCGCAAACTATGGCAGGAAACGACCAGGTCAATCCAAGTCTGTCGGACACCGAAGACATCTCACCCGATTGTTCGCCGCCATCCACATCTGCCGCCGCATCCGCCGATTTCCATCCCAATGTACTGGATGATTTATCTTCGACGCAGATGGAGGAGAGCTGCATTCTGGTGGAGGATACGTTGGTAGCCCAAGAGCCGGAGGATGAAACATCAGAAGAGCACTCAGTCGATGACGTCTCAGAAACAGGAACTCCCATTTCTCGCACCGTTGCTCGGATAAAAAACCAGCGGCTAACCGATAACCATGCACCCACTCCCGCCGTTGACTGGACCCTCATCCTGAAAGAAATAAGGAAAACCAATGAAGCAATAAATAAAACAAATGCAGAAATAAAAAACTTAAATGAAAAAAGCGACCAAACAAAGGAAGAATTAAAAGAAGACAACAAACAAACAAAGGAAGAATTAAAAGAAGACAACAAACAAACAAAGGAAGAATTAAAAAGGGAAGTTCAAGAAGCAAAGAAGGTAAATGAACAGGGTTTGGAGAAATTGAGTCAGCGGATGGATGGAGCATTCCGTGACACAGATAAAACCATCAAAAAATTAGCTGAGTGTCTGGATAAATCAATTTTAGAAACAAATAACCGATTGGATAGGATATCCGAAGATATGCATATGGGAAAAATCAGCGTCGAAGTCAGCATTAAGAAAAATATACATGTGGAGAAGGATACAATAAAGGTGGTTAAAGTCAAACAAGCAAGCGAACATAACACATGTATGGAAAACCAACCCACCGAGAATGTCAAGACTGGAGTCGCGACGCACCCCGCCGAACGCCGAGAGGAACCAGACGACATCACCTGCCAAGCCGAGGACGTCATCCATGGCATAGAGGGGCCAGCCGTACCACCGCGCGCCGGACACCAGGAGTCCAAGGACGTTGCCGACCACGTTGAAGAGCAGCCCGGACCGCCGACCGCCCACCTCATCGTCCATCCACCGCGAACAGCACCTGAAACATGCGAAACCAATACTCATGAAGATCGCCCACCAAACAATAGAAATAAAACAAAAATTCACAACAAACCAAAATCACAACTGAAACTAAAAACCAATAAGTCAAAACAACATACAAGCAAAATAGCAGTTCAACGGAAAAGAAGAAGCATCGATAGAATTCATATACACCGCCGTCATGTTAGGCTAAAATCTTACATCACAATTCCTACCAACATGCAAGGAAAAAGGAAGACGATATCCAGAAGAATCTACAACCACCGCAGTCATGTCCGGTTAAAATCAAGCCGACTGTACACCGGCATGCAAAAAAGAAAAAGATTATTCGAAAAAACCTACAGACACCACCGGCATGTCAGGTTTAAAAAGATCAAACTACATGTCACCGGTCAACAAGGAAGGTCAATATTAGCTGAGGAGATCTACCTACTTCGTCGGCACATTCGTTTTAAGCCAAGTTTAATAAAACGGATAGTCACAAATCGGAATCAGACCTTGAATGACACCGAATCAAATTTAGATGGGGGCTTAAGAAATAAATTTGAATTAACTGGAAACTACATTTGTGGAATACACCAATTATCAAACACTTCATAATCACAGCCTACCCACTGAATCATATCTTTGCAGCTAGCATTTTTCTACTGCAGCCTAATCAACATAGCCTAAACTTCGCCGCATCTCAGCTAATAAGGAAATATTATTAATTCACTTCAAATGAAGAAATCGAAATCAACTTTAATAACAGAAGAGAATAAAACTACAAAACAACTCTAAAAATTACCAACCTAATCAAGCCATCCGCCTCGTGTCAGAGTCATCACCGAAACAATCGCCTGGTATCATCTGCACAACTGAAAAATAGAAACAAGAATTATATTATCCACAGAAAATAATTATAAATTAGAAATAACATGAAGTTAGTAGTGAATAGGAGGAAAGAAAATAAACAAAGTTTATTTGAAAAAAAATGTGTAAATCTAACCTCGAAATACAGAATCGATAGAAAAAATCTATTCAGAACCAAAGCCTGTTCGATAATTTTCTTCGTCACACCAACCAATGTGTGCGAAATCATAGAGTCAATGTATAGGAATCAAAGCAATATCGTTATTCAATTATTGTAACCTATTATTTAATGTGGAATTATAAGTAAAAAACGCAACCAAAAATATATATTTATGTTAAATTGCACGAAATGCGCATGTTCTGTGTTATATGAATGTATCTCTAAAAAAAGCCAAAAAGAAATGAAATTCTTACCTTTAAATGTGAAATTTATTACTGTTGCATCAAAAGATCATGAATTGTAATTCAAATTAATAAATGTAATCTTGAAGACTTAATATTTGTAACCAGCATTGATAAAAATCAAGAAAACCATTTCAAGTGTAACCCTGTTTGTACACAACGTACTAAGCGCAAATAAGGAATTGCTCGAGTCAAACGGTGGACGATTGTCAAGTCACCGAAGTAAAATCACACTCTCACCCAATTTATGTAAAAGCCAGAACAAAGAGTCGAAACCTGTAATAACCATGAAAAAATGATGAAAGTCTATATTTGTTGCAAATACTGTTCGAATCTTAAGAAGTAATATGTGAAATTTTGTATATTTGTTATAGTTATGGGTCTGCTCATAAGCCACCCGTGAATGGAAGTTGTGGATTTGTTTTAATGAAGGATCCAAAGAGACCTCATTAATTATTGTATTTCGATTGTATCCAATGGAAGGAACAATCAATTATTTATTTTCTCGTAGCCAAAAGTGCACGATATATTGTTTTTAGTGTTAAGCGTGGAGTTTTCGTAGAAGTAAGGAGATGAAATAATGTATTCATCACAATATCGGATTTTTCAAATAGTCATTGTTTCGACTCGTCTCCCAATTACCTATTTAAAATATCCTGGGGGCTTTTGTGTGATGAATCTTTCAAATAGAGCTCATGAGAAGAGAGAAAATTGTGATTACCTTTTAAAATGAAAGAATTTGCTAAAGGAATAGTTAGCGACCGAGCGATAAAGCTTACTTATCAGTAACTGTATTTTAGATAAGAGTACCGTTCTGTACTGAATATTTTCTAGGAAAATTATTCAATAAAATTGTAATTATTTTGCAAATAAAGCACAAATTGTTTATGAATTGCTCACTGATTTTTGAGGTTACACTTTGTTTACTATCGATCAGATGTTTAAAGCAGCCTGAACACAGCTGACTGATTCGAAGTATTGTCAAATGTCATGCTGGCTTCACGTAAGATATAATACCATCTCTAAAAATTATAAAATTATCAATAAAGGACCAAGAATTTCAAATAAAAAATAAAATGTATGTATTATCGTTGAAATTATTTATTATTTAAGAAATTATATTATATATCAGGTCTTATTGTAACTAAATAGGTCATAGCATGAAATTATATTATTGATAAAATGGCAGAAATTAATTATAATAATCTCAAACCTAATAAAAATTGTACAAGAGTATTAATTCATTAACGATTTAATTCAACTGAACCACATGGTAATTAAATCTCTTTGGCCAGCCTAAGCCAATCATAGTGCATAGAAATAGCACCAAGAAGGTGATCGTTTGAAAGCAACACATGTTAATCTATTATCAGACACCAACCCTGCCTTATCATTTACGCCAGCACATGTACATTGTATGAGAGGAACTATGTCCAGAAGATTAAGCAGTTTTAAGAATTACATAAATTGAATTATTATTGTAATTAAAGGAATTGTATTCTACTGCTTGCCACTGACGTCATGTTTACGTCACAAGCGTTCTACCAATGGCAAATTTTTATGCAAATTATTACATCGAGATTCTGAGAAGCAAGGTCTAGCCAAGAAGCTTGGAGAAAGGACAGCACTTCCCTTTTGAAATCCTCACCGTGCAGATCTCTTTTATAGTTACCAAAGACCTATTTGTGAAAATTTCTTGTTCGATTTTAAATGTTCTATTTGTGAGCCGATATTTTAGGCCAATTTATTTGTTATTCGTAAATTTCTGTTTTCATCAATCGATAAATTTAAAAGCTTAAAGTAAATTATCCCTTAATTAATTCGGTGAAGGAGATATTTTAAACTAAAATTCCCCACGTGCTGAAACCGAAGCCTGGATTGCCGCCGAGCAAACGATTTTTGATCTAAAGAAGAAAACCACGACCGCCAAGGAAATTCACGTGAGTTATAAGTTTTAAAAGGGGCCCCAATCTACGCTTCGAAAAATATTTCAGTGCAGAAACATAAATTTTTTCTTCGTTAAATTATTGGCCACGCCGACAAGCGCTTTAGCATTTAAGAGTCTAGAATTTACTCATATTTAATTTATAAGAATTTGTAGTTGATTGACTATCCTCCGCTGCCTGAACCACGACCCCGAGCATTTTTTAAAAATATTTTATAATTCATTTTTCACTATTTTTTCAAAAACTGTTCAATTTTATCAATTGTAAAATTCTGTTGAATCACGCATGGTATCATGCAAGCACAAGAAAATTTTTAACTATTCTGTTAATGCTAAATTATTATCAACCTGTAAATCAAATTCTGAATCTGCACTGTATGATTACATATTTTATTGTAATATATTTCAGTTTTGTTAATTCGCTTTCTGAGTTCGATTATTTCTTAAGCCTGTCAATTATTGTGTCTGATACGTTCTATATCATCAAGAACCGATCGAATACGATCATTGGAATAATTGAATTGAGCTGGATATTGGAACAGGTCTAAGTGGATGTAGCGAGTGGGGTCAGATCGAGATATTTATTCTTTGTCCTTACCTGCTCATATATCAGCTTTTATCTGTTACCTACCTCGACTTTGGAGCGAACGCATCAATTGTACAGCAGTGGCAGCCATAGATCATATAAATTCCTACAATAGAGCTTAAAACCCGACAAGACTCTGTTCTCGAAATATATTCTGAACGATATTTGGTCCAAATACCGTATTTTAATCCTTCAGAACTTATTAGAGACGCAGTCCCGTAAATTATCTACATCGGGATTTTTGCTCGACCTGTA